>NC_079450.1:23865229-24057729 GCF_903798145.1 Danio aesculapii | reverse complement strand
CCTCTGCCCATCTCCCTATTCACACCTCCGTCCTGCTCCCTTAATTATGATGTCATCTTTATGGGACTGTCACGGCAGGCTGAGATAAAGAACGAGGCGCTCGGCAGCATGTAAAGCACTGTAGGGTGTCTGGCACAGATGGGCTCGCGGCAAAGAAAAGACTCCATTTTAGACGGACGCTTAATTACTGAGAGAAGGATTGTGAAAGCTGAAACGAGAAAAAGACTGAGAGAGAGACAGAAGAGGTGGAAAAGGGGGTTTTTGGTGGAAGAGGTTTTTTTTGGCACTTGCAATTATTATTTATTTGCTAAAATGATAATAATATTAATAATAATAATAATAATAATAATAATAATAATACTTTTTATTTTAATAATTGCCTTCAAAAGCAGCTGAATATTATGCAAATAATACAATAAAGTAATACAAAATCTGACAGGAGCAAGAAAAAGCCCTTTCACTCATTGATCTGAGACGTATTTGAGGTACAACCAAGTTTGACTGAGACGAACGCAATCTATGTCTCTTAGGGGTCTATTTTAACGATCTAGGTGCAAAGTCTAAAGCGCATGGTGCAAAAGCATTAAGGGTGTGTCCGAATCCACTTTTGCTATTTTAAAGACAGAAAACTCTGTGCCCTGGCGCATGGTCTAACAGGTTTGTGCTTATTCTCTTAATGAGTCATGGGTGTGTTTTGAGCATAACGTGCAATTAACCCATCAGGGTCTCATCTCACATTTCCTTTAAGAGTCAGTTGCATTGCACTATTGTGCATTTGCTATTTACATGGCAGACTTTGTAAGTGGAAAACCTGAATGCTTCACTAGTGAGTTAAATAAACCATCTGCAGTGCGAAGATAAAGAATGAGCCTCCTCCATTCGACCTCTTTACTTTCTCTTTACTTTACTTTTACTCTACTTTATAACTTTCTTGGATAAGGAAACGGTGTATTATGCACTCCACTGAAGACATCCATTAGCCTACATATTTAGATTAATTTGTTAAGCACACAGATTTGTTTTTATTTCTAAATTCAGTTCTAATTTCCAGCAAATGAATACATGAACAATAATAATGAAGTGTGGTCAGAAAACCACACAAGGAGTTATATCCAAACACACATTCTCATCTCTAACTTTTTAATCCTTTATTATTTTTCATATATAAAGATATAAGTGTATTGTTGTACATCCTGTGTGTTTTAGGCAAAGCGTTTTGGACCTGCATAGGCGCAGGCCTAACTAACGCGTTCTGTGGACTTTCAATTGTGCTGTCTATTTCAATTCTTCAAAGTAGCAATGCTCCAACAACGCGCCTTAACACGCCTCCTTTTTTTTTAGACCTTTAGACCTCCTTTTTAGACCTATTTATTCTATTTAAACAACGTGGCGCAAAACGTAAAAATTAGGGTTGAGCTGGTCTGAAAATAGCAACAAAACGCACCAAACACGTCTTGCACCTTATTGCGCCAGGCATACATTATGATAAGAGGTGTATGAATGTAACAGTTCTGTTAGGTAATGTGGTGCCAGGCCATGTAACGCTTTAAAGGGGACCTACTATGCCCCTTTTTACAAGATGTAAAATAAGTCTCGGATGTACCTAGTGCAGTGTTTCCCATCCCTGTTCCTGGAGGCACACTAACAGGACATATTTTGGATGTCACCCTTATCTGAACCATTCATTTCAGGTTTTTGAGTCTCTTCTAATGTTCTGATGATTTTATTCAGGTGTGTTTGAATAAGAAGAGGTTGAAAATGTGTGCTGTCGGTGTGCCTTCAGGAACAGGGTTGGGAAACTCTGCCCTAGAGTGTGTATGGGAAGTTTCAGCTCAAAATAACCCACAAATAATGTTTTATAACTCTTTAAAACTGCACCTTTGATCCAAATTGTGCTATTTTAGTGACTGTCGCTATAAAATCAAATGAGATTGTGCTTTTTTTCAAAAAGTGGGCGGGGCCATAAATGCCTATGTGTCAGCATAGTGGCAGATTCACAAACAAGACCAATGTCCTATGCTAATGAGAGAGAGATCGCCTCTAATGGGTGGGGCTTTTCCCCCTCTGGTAACATGTACAAAGAGAGAATGTCAATCAAAGTGTTTCTGCAGGCTGTTTTTATAAAGTGCGATTATAGATCATAAAATACCCCCTCACCTCCTCATTAATATCATAAATATTATTACTTCTACTTTTGTTATCATTATTATTAGTACTGTCCTGACTTGTCCTGTTATCTCCTCATTATCATAATTAATTCAATTCAATTCAATTCACCTTTATTTGTATAGTGCTTTTACAATGTAGATTGTGTCAGCTTCACATAAAAGGTTGTAGTAAATAATAATAAGTAAAATAGTAAAATAATTGCAAGTATTTCTATCATTGTCATTATTCAGGTTGCTGTAGTTGTAGTAGTAGTCATAGTAGTAGTAGTGGTTGAAGTTGTAGTTGAAGTAGTATCTGTAGTAGTAGATGTCGTTGGTATAGTGGTATCAGAAGTAGTGGATGTGTAGTAATCATTCCTGTAGTAGTATCAGTAGTAGATGTAGTAGTAGTATCAGTGGTAGTAGTCGTTGTAATAGGTTCAGTAGTAGTACACATTGTAGGAGTAGTAGTAGTAGTAGTAATAGTTGTCGCATTAGAAACTCTCTGTAGTAGTAGTTGGTGTAATACTTTGGATTCATTTTTATTATTATTATTATTGTAGTGGTTGTTGTTAATGATAATTACTGTTGTCCTTTCTTGCTTGTTTACTGTCATTATTACTATCATTATATCACTAGCATTGTTGTCACTCCTTATATATGTTACTTGCTTCATTTAGTGACTCATTGTTCCTTTTGCATGTACTCTGACCTGTTTACCAGGTTACCTTTACACACGCGCACACACACACACACACGCACACGCACACACAAACACAAACACAAACACACACACCTGCCGGTATTTGACTGTATTGTTGTTGTTTTTTGTATTTTTGTTATTGTTTCATTTTCTTTGTATTTGTATCATCTCAAATTGTGTACCTTTTGTATATTCTAATGATAAAAAAAAGAACATAAAATAATACATTTTTACTATTAGAAGCTGGTTATATTTACATACTGATGCCACTCAACTGTTTAAACCCCTTATAAAAATGATTTTTGCATAAGAAATCCCTTTTAAAAGTGAGCATCATAATTTTAAAATCCACTCTAAACCTTACTGAGAGCCAACGGAAGGATTGCAATATATTGGAGCTTATTAAGTGTAGATTTAGCATGATGGATTTTTAAAATGCCATCCAATATTTTAGCTTGATAGAACTGGTTTAATGACTCAACTGCTGCTAGTGAAGGCACATAATGCTGGAGCTGGCTGTCTTTTGTATGGGTTAATATGTATTTTCTTTCATGCTGGAGGTTTGAGAGCATTAGGGTCACTTGCGGAGCCGCTGTGGCTTCTGTAACACCCTGTTAAAGTAATTGATTTTGCATTGAAAAGTTGGCAAGCGAAATCAAGCAAATTGCACTGAAGGTGTAAGCGTGAGATTTTAAGATGTTGTTGGGGGGTTGTGTTGTGGGACGGTTGGTGTTCCTGCCCCAGAGTCGGTCCTATTTAATGGACTGCCGTGAAATCATAATTGCGTGTTTATGAACAAACCAGCTGGCTGTGGCAGAGGGTAATTATTTTCCTCTGTGCTTATGCTCACCGTTCACGTGTGAGAGTGTGGCTCATTGAAGTTACAAGCTGAAAAATAAAACCTATAGAACAGGTTTAGCTCTTGTTGCGTAGAATTTCATTTGTCTCACTCTTTCAATTGTTAAAAGAATGGCCTGGGTTTTGGGCAAATTAAGCATAATCAGCAGCATTTGAAGCATTCCAAACTAAAACTAAACTTTTCTTTAAAACAACAGCAACAGTCTGGGTTACACTGAGGGACTTGCATTGGAAAAGAAATGTATATATTGAAATACTGCTTCAGTAGTATAGCCACAAGACAGACATAACAAATACTGTGTATAGTGGAAGCGAAGAGAAGCTGACTAAAGGTGCAGTTACAGATGTAGCTTATGTGACAAGCTCATTTTTAGGGGGTCCATTTTTCAGGGGGTAGCAGGATTGCCTCACAGCAAGAAGGTTGCTGGTTCGAGCCTTGACTGGGTCAGTCGGTATTTCTGTGTGGAGTTTGCATGTTCTACCTGTGTTGGTGTGGGTTTCCTCCGGGTGCTCCGCTTTCCCCCACCAGTCCAAAGACATGCGGTATAGGTGAATTGGGTAAGCTAAATTGTCCATAGTGTATGTGTGTGAATGAGTGAGTATGGTTGTTTCCCAGTGATGGGTTGCAGCTGGAAGGGCATCTGCTGCGTAAACATATGCTGGATAAGTTGGCGGTTCATTCCGCTGTGGTGACCCCAGATTAGTAAAGGGACTAAGCTGAAAAGAAAATAAATGAATAGACCAGACCTGGGCATTTTACGGCCCTCGGGCCAGATGTGGCCCACTGGACTTTGATCGGCCCGCGCTCTCAGTTTTGTTATTTCAAATGGAGATGCATGGGTTCAGCGCACAAATACTCACATTTTCCAGGTGCCTCAAGGTGGAAAAATCTAAAGATTTCAGTGTTTCGCGAGCCAACAACCAAGTCATGTGACAGGAACCAACCAGACAGTTTTGTATGGAATTACAATTACACAGTAATAAAGGTAGACTAATCACTTCGTATTAACAGTTCAATAAATGCAGATACAGATCCTCTCTCACTGATGATCATTACATCACACATCCACCTCACATTTAACCTGATTTCAGTGTACTTGTTCAGCCCTAGAATTCTCTCACTGAACATAAACAAATAAATTAATGAATAAATAAATAAAAAATAACTAAGGTGTCTTTAAACTACTTTAAAACACTTGGTTTTGATGAATGTTTATTGAATAGTTTCACACAATGTTTTTTTTTTTTTTTAATCCTAGAGATGTTTCACTCAGATTCTACTTGTCGTTCTAGTCCAAATGTCTAAAGACTTTTAAAGCAAGTAATATTTTCTAGACAAGCAAATAAATGGTCTTGTTTTCAGAAATATTTGAAGTCCAAATTAAGTGAGTTTTTCCTTAAAGTAAAATAATCTGCCAATGGGGTAAGCAAAAATGCGGAAAAAGTTTCTTGATTTGAGAATTGTTAGATATTTGGACTAGAAACAAGACAAAAACTCAAAGTAAGAAAAGCATTTTTTACAGTGTGAATTCTCCAAAGAAAAAAAGATTGATAACTTTTGAACTTTGCCACAATGAAAACCTAACAGTCCTGTCACATATTTAATGGAGATATTTGAGCTAAAACAAAAAAAAAAGGTAAATGTCTTTTATCAACAGTTTATTACACAAACACCCAGGAACATTTAATCCTGATTGGTCGAACACGCATCCAATAACAACCAGTAAATCACAGGCTCATCACTAGTCAGCACTAGACGGCATTGCTAGTTTTTGTGTAAAATCTTTGTGGGTAAACAAATTAATTTAATAAAAACAAAAAAATTTCTTTGTTGAGGTAAACAAATAAAATCTATATTTTATATTCAGTTAATTGAATAACTGTACCATCTCTATGGTTCATTGTCCACACGTTCTTCAATTCAATTCAATTCAATTCAATTCAATTCAATTCAGTTCAGTTCAATTCAATTCAATTCATCTTTATTTCTATATCGCTTTTACAATGGAGATTGTGTCAAAGCAGCTTAACATAGAAGTTCTAGGAAATTGAAACTGCTTTCAATTGAATGCTGCCAAAAACAGTAGATGTGACCACACCATAAATCTATAAATGCTAAAACACCTGTATATTTAATTCAAATAGCTGTACGTACTAAACATCACAGCTTTAACACAGCAATTAAGACACTTTTATATAATTATGACCTTCACATTTTTGCTTTTGAATGCGCCAATAATTGGTCCCATTCACTTCCATTGTTAGCATCTCAGCATGGGGGATTTTGGTTAAAAATATGTAACTTTGTAATCAACATTACACCATAGATTCAGTGAGCTGAGCTTAATTTAAATAATTGCCCTTTAAACTTTTGAATTCCATCTCTCCAGCTCTATAACCCACTACTTCATTTATACTCCAGTCCCAAACTAATGACTCCCGCCTCATGTATTTACCCCCATTTACCGGTTCCATTTAAATGGCGTGTGCAGGAAGTGAAAGGGTTAATTGGAGATCTGGCTCGGGGGTTAGTTCAATGGCTCGCTGCCCTTATCGGCATTGGCGATGACCTGCCGTTGACTAGTCCACCACAGGCTGTCCTGCTGTATTGACGGAGGACCCATCCTCTGGGATTGTCCCCTGACACTGACCCCTGGCTCATATGTGCTCTCCACATCACGGCTGTCTCCATCCTGAAGACACTGATGGATGTCTGCAGTAGAGGCGTCCTGACCCGCCGCACGCCCGCTTTCTGCCTGACACCAGCCTGAAGTTATTGGCAGGCCTGTATCGATGGTGCCTTTGACCTGACACTGCTTTGCCCATGCTGTCCTAAATCACAGCAGATCATTACAAATACACCATATGTTGATGCCGACTTGGGGCTTTTGTGCTACGTCTTATAGACCATAGCTTTGATTGCATATTTGATTTGATGTGCTCGAATGTGGTTGTTGGAAATATAGGTGTAGAATTCTTTCAGTTAGTTTGTACTGATTTAAAGATAAGATTCTGTAGTATTATATTAAATAGTGAATTATGTGATCTGTATAGTTTTTGCAATGCAAAAACTTTCTGTATTTCATTAAGTTGCATGAAATGACTGAATAATGTAATTCTTAAATATGCAGTTTAACCTTCTTCTATCTCTTATTATTACATTTCAAGATAAAAAAATCTGAATTTATTGAGAAATATTTTACAAGATAAATAAATAAATATTATAATTGTGTTTATTGGATTTTTACAATAATACAAACATAACAATACATCTTCAAAAGACACGCAAAGAAAAATATCAACACAAAAAAAAGAAAAAGAAAAAAAGCTCAGATTGAAGTCAGAATTATTAGCCCCCCTGAATTACTAACCCCCCTGTGTATTTTTTCCCCCAATTTCTGTTTAACAGACAGATTTTTTTCAACAAATTTCTAAACATAATAGTTTTAATAACTCATTTCTAATAACTGATTTATTTTATCTTTGCTATGATGACAGTAAATAATATTTGACTAGATATTTTTTAAGACAATTCTATACAGCTTAAAGTGACATTTAAAGGCTTAACTAGGTTATTAGGTTAACTAGGCAGATTAGGGTATTTAGGCAAGTTATTGTATAACGATGGTTTGTTCTGTAGAGTATTGAAAAAATATAGCTTAATGGGGCTAATCATTTTTATGTTAAAATGGTTTTTAAAAAATTAAAAACTGCTTTTATTTCAGCCAAAATAAAACAAATAAGACTCTCCAGAAGAAAAAATATTATCAGACATGAAAATTTCCTTAAACATCATTTGGGAAATATTTTAAAAAGAAACAAAAAAAATCAAAGGGGGTGAATAATTTTGACTTCAACTGTATATTAAACAGGACTACCCCAAATAAAACAGATCAGAAAAAGGGCTAAAACATTGCTTAATTTTCAGATAATAATACAGTTATAATATTCCTTTTAGCTTTATAGGGCAAAAACTAGGTTCCAATTAATCAAAATATGTACAGTAGTACAAACTTTGAACACATTTTCAGTTTTTTTTTTGTGTAAAACATGGATAAGACGGCAATTAACTCATAAATTATCTTGTGCCAAGCATTAAGTGATGGAGATTTATCACTAATCCAATTAAGAAAAAAAAAATTTTTTCTAGCAGGAAACGTTCCTATATTATACAATTTCTTACTAGCTGATGAAAAAATGCGTCCATTAGGTATACCCATAATTATTTTTATTATTTATTTATTTATTTATTTGCATAAATATTAACAAATAAATGCATTTAATATTGTGACCATTTTTCATTTTCTAAAAAAGGTATAAAAATAATTGTATATTGCATAAAATAATCAAATAACTTATTATTCATTCTTTTATTTTCTTTTCGGCTTAGTCCCTTTATTAATCAGGGGTCGCCACAGTTTATCCAACTTATCCAGCATATGTTTTTTACGCAGCGGATGCCCTTCAATCCAACATTGGGAAACACGCATACACTCTTGCATTCACACACATACACTAAGGACAATTTAGCTTATTCAATTCACCTATACAGCATGTCTTTGGACTGTGGGGGAAACCAGAGCACCTGGAGGAAACCCACGCAAACATGGGGAGAACATGCAAGCTCCAACCAGTGACCTTCTTGCTGTGAGGTGATCATGCTGCCCACTTGTCCACCATGACACCCTTATTATTTATGCTATACTTTTTATCTTTACCCATTTGTCAGAAAAACATTTTTAATACATGAAATAAATTTTAAATAAATAGTGTGATCACTAATTCCTTTCTATATTTAATAAGTCAGAACAAACATATCAAGAAATAATGTGTTATGAAAAATATAATATAAAGAAAAATGCTCCACACATATTTTATATTTTGTAAAAGAAAAGGTTTTAAATGAATAGTATTAGGAATGCTAAAGGAAACACTTTGCTTTCGTTTAATATGCTTTTTGTGAATATAAAAATCTTGCTTATTTCATCAGTCTGTAAATAACCTTTATTTTACGAGTGTACAATGAAAACAAATCTTTTTTTTAAATATATATGGTATGTGCATATCATTTTCATAATCTGTTTCAGATTTCATTGAAACATAATATTCATTATGTGTTATATACAACTGTTAATTGTTCTCTGAAGATTGCTGCAATGAGGTGTTTAGTTCTTTGTTGTACAATAAGCTTGATGTCAGTGGCGGGTGATTGAGATGCATTCATTGTGTTTGGATTTGATTAACGGCATTTAAAGCACTCAGCATGCTTTTTGTTTTAATGACTTCTTTGTCGCTTGGCGCCATAGTTTCCTGCCACACTTGCAGCACGGCCCTCAAGGCTGTGTGTTTTTGCCTGTTTCAGGTTCACGGTGTGTGTGTGTATGTGTGTTCACAGTGCTTTTGGGCAATGTGCCTTTTCAGTACCTCCAACAGCAAAGCTCAGTGGAGCACGATCACACACGCAACACACACATGCTATCTCTGTTGACAGGGGAAATTGTATGAAGAGCTTTTAAGGCAATTAGTGCATTGAGCAGAAGCTTTTCTTCTATTCATACTCTTCATTAACAGCTTCTTGAAAAGGAAAAATTAGATGCTGATATTGTCATCACTCCTGCCGGCTGAGAAGAGGCCTTCTTTAGATCCATACACACTGTACGTGTGTGTTTGTGTGTGTGTGTACAAGGGTGTCTGTTCACCTCAAGTAAAGAGCATATACTGCATCCGTTTTTCTGTGTGAATTAAAAGCACATAAAAAGTGCATTTACTCAAAGCCACAATTGCATTCAGACTGGTCCCCAGAGCATGCTTTGCTGTGAAAGATTGTTTGCGTGCTTATCTACCTTATATTGTGTCCCCAGTGTGTGTTTGCAATCTTTTTAGAGGTTTACTTAAAGATCTTTAAGCCTGTTTGAGTGTGATCTGTTTAGTTTCTTAGTAGAAGTAGTAGATATAAATGTCATTTTAGGGCCTGTTCACTGATAATTCAGCTGTAATTTACTCAATGGTCTATCATGTTTCAACACCAGAACATCTTTTAAATCAAACATGGTTTCTAACCAGGGGGGTGGCACGGTGGCTCAGTGGTTAGCACTGTCGCCTCACGGAAAGAATGTTGCTGGTTTGAGTCCCGGCTGGGCTAGTTGGCATTTCTGTGTGAAGTTTGCATGTTCTCCCTGCATTTCCTGGTTTGTTTGGCAAGTGTGAGTGCTCCGAATCAGGCCCAGGCATGGTTCAGATGGCCGGATCTGTCCTGGGGTGTGTTTCCCAAAACCATCGTTAGCCAACTAAGGTCGCAAGTTCCGTCATTACAAACATAGTTTGTTGATTTGTCGTTTCCCAAATCCATCGCTCCATTAAACATTCGCAAACTGCCTCGCAAACTTGAGCACTTGCAACTGTACCTCTGGAGCTGTAGTTTGAAACGTAGTTCCTGGCAGTGTTCTATTCCCATTCATCCCCCCTATGCCCTATTCATTTAGAACATTCTAACATTCAAAGTTGGAATTATGAAAAGTAAAAAAGCATAAAAGTCATCTCTATGAGGTGTAACTTGATTTCAAAGTATGTTTACAGTTCAGTTTTAGCGATCTTCATGTTTACACTTGTGCTCCCTTTGCAGTGCACTTTGAAAACAATGATGTCATTTTGAACACAGCCTCATGGCGAAAGCTATAGGTGACTTATTATTTAAAAGCTGAATTTACGTTACGTCTCCAAAGCTTGTGAAAACAAAAAAAAAACATAGCATACGTTAATTCTTTTATTTATAGTGGATTATTTATTAAGTATCTGTACTGTATGTGACATGGGCCTGCTGGTTAGAACTTTCTGCTGTGGTTTACAAGTGTCAAATTATAAAAGTAGACTTAAAAAAACAACAACAATATTCTGCTTTAATAATAATAATAATAATAATAATAATAATAATAATCAAATTTTTTCTAATACATAATAATTATTAAAATTAATTTCTTGATAAATCGCCTCTATTTATTTATTTATGTATGATCTTAGAATACGTGTTCGATTTTGTAAGTGATTTCATGTTTTAGAATATGTCATTCTCAATAATATTTGTAAAGCAAACACAGGCTCTATATGTGCCATATATTTCAGTGAATATGGAAAGCGAGTGCATGTTTTTACTAAATCTGTTGTTAGATTTTATTTTAAATTTATGTTTGTGTAAAACATAATCTGCACAAAGAGATTATGGGGTTCTTCTCTAAAGAAGTAGTTACTCCACCCTGTTTAGAGCGTCATTATGGGCGTTTTACGTTATAACTAACATGGTTCAAGCGATGGATCTGCGACAGAGAAACTATGCATTTTGGAAAACACTCGCCACTACATCGTTCTTTTCCCAAACGATGCATCATACCATGATAGTTCAGCTGCGTGTTACGTCGTTGTTTGAGAAACGCACCCTAGGTTGGAAGAGGTGTGCCAAACGCAGTTCGGTTGGGCTTTGGTGCGGTACACTACGTGAGTGCAAAGCGCACATGAGCCCAAAACCGAAGACGTGACGTCTCTTTTAAGGGACTGTTCATTTGGATTCATTAATCATTTTAACTTTTTTTAGGGGTTTTCACCTTTATTATACAGGACAGTGGAAGTTACAGACAGGAAAGTATTGGGAGCAGAGAGAGGGGAAGGGTCAGCAAAGGACCTCAAGCCATGAATCGAACTCGGGTCGCCGTGAGCACCACGGTGATATATGTCGGCACCAACCATTTTTACTTTTTAATGAACACAAACTGTCATAGTTTATCAAAGATACAAACCCCTCGCTGCACGATAGCTGATGCCTTGCTGAAACCTCCTAATATGTGCAGCACGACGACTCTTGTGAGCGTCAAAAGTTGTGGATCTATTCACCAAAATAATTGACTGTGTGTCACTGCAATTAAAAATGATTAAAAATAATACAAAACGATATAACTAAAGCAATCTCCACTGTGCTGAGCGAGAGCGCTTCTCTTCTGTTAAATTGAACAGTCGCATCATCGATGATGTAATCGGGCTCCGGTTTGGAAGGCAAAATGCAGTGTGAATGCAGGCCATCGGGGGAGAGGGGAGGGGGAACAAGCACACTTCGGCATGGTTCAAAGCCACTGTACCTAATGTGAATATACCCTAAAAGACCGAAAAATTATGTTGTTGTAATGAAAATGTAAATAAAAAACCAAAATCTTTTTACTTTTAGGGCCCTATCATACACCCGGTGTAATAAGGTGCAAGACCTGTTTGGCGTGATTTGTTGCTATTTTCAGACCGACGCAACCCTAAATCCATTTGGACCGCTTTGTGGACTCATGGGTGTTCCGGTCTAGAAAGGAGGTGTGTTAAGGCTCATTGTTGACACGTTGCTATTTTGAAGACCTAAAATAGACTGCGCAATTGACCAGCTGAATGTTAGTCTAAAGTTCAGCACAAAGCACGTGTGCCTAAAATGCGCACACATTGCTTAATACACACAGGATGTACATAATTATGCAAATATCTTTACAAATGAAAAATTATTATTTTCTACATAAATATAAAAACCACTGCCTCCATGACTTCTTCACCTCTGGGGGCTTTTTCAGTTTTTTGCTTTTGTATAATGTTGTTATTATCATCAGTATTAATTATTATATGCATATTTATATATGTTTTAATATAAACAAGCTTAGATTTGTCCACCTGTGGGGTTTTGGACCATATGGGGCATATGAATGTGTGGGGCATATGGGCATACGTGTGTATGAATATAACTCAGTTTTTTGACCACACTTCGTTATTAGTGTTCAACTCAATTTAGAAATAGTTTGGAAACAAATCTTTGTACTTAACAAACTAAATTAAATATTTAGGCTGATGGATGTCTTCAGTGGAGGGCGTAAAACACTGTTTCCTTACTCCGAAAGTAACGGAGTAAAGTAAAGACTAAAGAGAAAGTAAAGAGGTCGAATGAAGGAGGCTCATTCTTTATCCTCGCAATGGAGATGGTCTGTTTAACTGTTTTCTTACTAGTGAAACATTCAGTTTTTCCCCCTACAAAGTCTGCCATGTAAATAGCAAATGTGCCATGGTGCGATGCACCTGACTCTTAAAGGGAATGGTAGATGAGACTCTGATTGGCTTAATGCTTGTTATACTCAAAACACACCCATAACTCATTAAGAGAATAAGCACAAGCCTGTTAGACCATACACCTTAAAATAGCGAAAGTGGATTCAGACACGTCCTTAATATGTTTGTGCCATGCACTTTAAACTTTGTGCCTAGATAGTTAAATGCCTTAATGTCCATTATCATGTTAATACCCACATACTTTACCATAAAGATAACTGTAGTCAGTTAAGTGTAATTCCTGTAAATACAATCTAAATATTTGATTTGTAATTCCTAAAGTAAAACTGGGACGACGCAGTGGCACAGTAGGTAGTGCTGTCGCCTCACAGCAAGAAGGTCGCTGGTTCAAGCCTCGGCTGGGTCAGCTGGCGTTTCTGTGTGGAGTTTGCATGTTCTCCCATGTTTGCATGTTCACGTGGGTTTCCTCCGGGTGCTCCGGTTTCTCCCACAGTCCAAAGACATGAGGTATAGGTGAATTGGGTAGGCTAAATTGTCAGTAGTGTATGTGAATGAGTGTGTATGGATGTTTCCCAGAGATGGGTTGCAGCTGGAAGGGCATCCGCTGCGTAAAACATGTGCTGGATAAGTTGGCAGTTCATTCCGCTGTGGCAACCCCTGATTAATAAAGGAACTAATCCGAAAAGAAAATGAATGAATGAAAGTAAAACTGGAACTGGAACCCTGCATTTGTGACAGTGAATATTGTACCAGCCATTTCACCATCAGTTGTGTCATACAGCATACATACATGGTTATTAAGGACAAGTTGATCTGCTTGATTAATAATAAATGCTAATATTAATAATCCGACAGTGAAATCCTCAGAGGCGTCGATAATATGGCCGGGTGATTGTAAAGAAGAAAAAAAAGTGTGATCAGCCATTAATGATTGACTGCGAGTGAGATTCAGCGCTGGGATCAAATACGTCGCTCTTCTGAATAATAGAGATGCCAGGAGGTTTAGCCTGTTCCCAAGTGGGTGAGACACATCGAGAGGGGCCAGAAAAGCAGAGGTTTTACCATGCGTTTACCCCGAGGAGCGTCAGGCTGCGTATCTGTGTTGGCGTGGTTAATGTGTGTCAGTCATCAATAATGCAGATCCTCAGTCGTCTGCTCATCAAAGCCCTGCGACGCGTCTCTGCTCCACATTACACTGAGACGAGGACATGTGAGACACAGCGAGCCTGCGTTTATCACTCACACTCATGTTGTTCCAAACGCGTATGCTGTTTTCACTTTTCTTTTATCACACAATGACAGTTTGTAGTGACCGGGAGGTTGTCAATCTTGAAAAAGTGACTAAAGCAGCAGAAAAGTTGACTCATTTACACCAGAGGTGGTAACAGTAAACATAACAATAAAGATATACAGTAGTTCTGTTATATATATAGAGGCAAAAAAGAATAGCTGAATTCAGACTACAATGATGTTGGGGGAATCACTTCCAAAAAGATTTAAGAAAAAAAAAAAAGATTTGACAGACATTGGCTATGGTTACATGCACCCAAATGTACACTTTTCTCAAGACCGTTATGACACTTTTAATGGTCATCAACATCTTAAATCCTTTAATATTTTTAATATTTAGATTTTAAAAATACGTTATGTACATTTACATGTTTATGTATTTGTTATATCATCTTTACATCAAATTACAAACAATGAATTGCCGCTTATGTTTGAAATACAGTGTCTTTGGGGCAGGGCATTCAATTTGACGTTGCTCTCTGTTCTGTATGTCATTATCAAATGTCATATATTATTATATATAGTTTTATTATATCAGCAGATAGGATTGTAAAAAAAAATATTTGTTTAACTCTCCCATTCACTGAGCTCTGAGTTACTGACGACTTCCGCTACTGAGAAACCCGTAAATGTGAAAAGTGTCCGTAATCTATTTGTATTCAGATTGATGGTTCAATCAAATTGAAAAACGTACACCTTAAATTGATAAAAATCTGCATGAACCAAAAGTATCTGAGACTTCATTCATTCGTTTTCTTTTTGGCTTAGTCCCTTTATTAATCCTTAAGCCCTTTCAGTCGCAACCCATCACTGGGAAACACCCATCCACTCCCATTCACACACATACACTACGGACAATTTAGCTTAATCAATTCACCTATAGCGCATGTCTTTGGACTTGTGGGGGAAACTGGAGCCCCCGGAGGTAACCCACGCAAACACAGGGAGAACATGCAAACTCCTAAAAAAATTATTATTATACAATTATTATTCTAAATAAATAACAGAAATCAATCCTAAATGTAACTGGAAAATGCTAAGATCACTTAAGGATTAATTTGCATGCGTATTAATGACAATACTATAGAATACAAAAAAAAAAAAAGGTTTTGTGTAATTTTCTGTTGTCTTAGACCCGACTCATGGCCAAGAATTATTAAGTCTTACCTCCCTGACTCATTATCCCTTTTTTCTGCTTCATAGACGTGCTTCTTCTACTCCTGTTTACGTAAAGCACTTTGAAATGCCACTGTGTATGAAATGTGCTATATAAATAAACTTGCCTTGCCTTGCCTTAGTCAAAATAAGATCATCATCATATTAAAACTTTAGTTTTGTCGACTTGCAAATCTCGCTGCGTACCGACACCTCTGCATAAAAGTTACTCCGGTTACTCCTGTTTCACAGTGCATAAGTGGCGTGCATTTTATCTGTGTGCATATAAACAGCCAGTATTCACACCGGGAGCAGAGCAGTGATGCGCGCGGGAATGTTTTTTTCACCAGCATTCTTTCAATTGCACATAGAGAATAACAAACTTGTGGGTGCAAAGGCCGCAAACTTGTGAATGGCCCCTAACATCTTCATTCTGTGTTTACCACTCTAAATTAATACACTTGAATAAAGTAAATCGTATCTCAAAGCTTTTACTGGGGCACGTTTTTTTTTTTACCGTCTCCCCGTGCTGCCCCTAGCAAGATGCCGCCCTGGGCGATCAGCCATTTTGCCCATGCCTAAATCCGCCACTGGATTACATGAACTATAATCAACACAATATACATAATGATTTTATTGACAAAATGGACAAAAACAGGTAATATTATATCTAAAGTAGAACATAATACATTTCAACATCATTAATTCACATCACTGTAATATGCTTATTTGTTTCTCAAGAGAAAGGGTTCTTTCAGACCTTTTCTTTTTCATCACACTAGCCCCAAAGTATTTTTATGCGTATATACATTGGAACTTTTTTATTTAATACTGTAAAGCTAAATATTATTCAAAGCAAGGAGTTGTATTTGTGGAGTTTGTGTGTTGGCAGTTTAGAGTAAAAAATAAGGGAAAAAACAATCAAACAAACTCATACTCTGGTTTAAACTAGGTCAATAGTTGTAGAAGTGATAAGCTGGTGGTAACCCAAAGACCTTAGGTTCAAACCCCAGTAATGATCCATGAACTGGAGAGATGCCAATGTGACCTCGAGCAAGACACTAAACCTCCGACCGCTTCAATGGGAACTTGTTCCAGGGTGGGTTTTCATGTTTTCTGATGTAAAACTACTGCTAAATGTAAAAATAACAAAAATAATAGCTAGTTGAAGTTGCCCTATCTGCAGGGATGTCTTTGAATAAACCAGAATTTATGAAACAACCTGATTACTTTTACAATTTACACTTACTTTCTACAATTACTTTTAAACAATACAATATTTCTAAGAGATTTTTCAAGACAGATGAATCCAACTTTTCCTACTGTATAGTATGAGTCAGGAATTATGCTGCTTTATGTGTGTATTATCATGAACCGAAATCAATCTCAACTCCTTTAATCTTTTTCTATATAAAAATATATGTATTTTTTTCTACTTAAAACATTTTTTATTATTATTAAAAGTATAGTTTTGTGATGTTTTTTTGTCCTTTAAGATCTGAAGAGTGAGCATTACATGCCATAAAGAAAAGAATTAGATTGCTAAAACAATGGCTAAATTGTCTACTGTTTAACATTATGCAGTGTTACTTACAGTAGTTAGTTAGGTACAGTAGTTTGATTAAAGTGCTTGAACTGCTTATAGCAAAACATATACATCATACATCTTATACATCATACATCTTACATACTTTTTAAAATGAACAGTAATTGATTCCAACTATTTTTACTTCGTCATTGCGATTTTAATTGAGACTTTATTTTATTTGCCTAAAATTTAATGTTGGATGATTGTGTTATTCTTATGCCGAGCTCAGACTGCAGGATTTTCAAAGTAATTGCGTCACAGATGTTTTCACACTGCATGACTATCTGGTTTAGTGTTCTGTTGCTACTGTTTGCACTGTAAGATGGATCTGTGACAGGGGGTTTCACAGTGCTTGCACTTTAAAATAGGTGAATCGCCAACAACATTGTCTCAATCCATTTCCACCAGTTTTTTCTCAATTTCTTGGGTCCAAAAAGGCCAAAAAGAAGTCCTTTTAACTTCTCTCAGATTGTGTCTTTGATAGTTCACACTGTGTGATTCTTAGTACTGTGAACAAGCACCGATTTGACTGTGATTTCAGGCAAATGTCGAAGATTTATCAAAACCTGTCGGCAAGTCAAAATTGTGGCTTAGATCATGCAGTCTGACCTCGGCGTTAGTGAATTAATTTGAATGTGAAGAGCGAGCTTTTACAACACAAAACTGAGTTTGGTTGATAAACAACTGCTTGACCACAGTTTATATCCAATATTAGCCATACCTGTCAACATTGGAATGTGAAAATAAGAGATAACCCCGCACCCCCCTTCAACAAAAAACAAAACAGAAACAAACCCCGAATTACTAAATATGTTCACCTGGAGCTGTTTCATTGTAAATAAATAGTTGAAACGGTCAAGAAATATGTTTTATTATTATTATTATGATTATGATTATGATTATTATTATTATTATTATTATTATTATTATTATTATTTACAAAGGATATAATGAATAGTATACAATACAAAATGCTGCAAATAAATTAAACCTATTAAAAGTTAGCTCATTAAAATTATTATAAGTTATAATAAAAATATAATAAAATGTAATAAATAAGTTATTATAAAGAAATTGAGCCGTCATTAATTCTCATTAATTCAACTTTACTGTATACTTTAAACATTCTGATTAAAGAGCAGCAAATGAATTTCTCATTTAGATTTTTCATTTGATTACATTAACTAACTGTTTATGCTCATTTAAGACTTAATTGGTTGTGTTTAAAAGAAAACCCACCAAGATCAACATGATTACATTATTAGGTGCACATGTCTGTTCAAACACGCACCCAAAACCACACATCTAATCGCATGTACAGAATCCGTTTGGGAAACAGAGTCTATTTATCAACAGGGAGTGCGTCTGACAGTTTTGAGGATTGCATAGGAGGGGCGAAGGTGCCTGTAATGGAAAGGAAGGGAATTCCACCATTATATATTTATTTCAAAGTGTTTTCATGACTACAATAATGAAAGCACAGACCAAATTCACATTTAAGAGTAAGGGGCGTCCTGTGGTGGTTCGGCAGTATGGGTTACGTATAGGGAGGATTGGCTAATGTCTTTTTCCACCCTTTGATTGAAAATACGGTAGAAATACGGGAAAATACCTTTACGGAATGATAGTGGTATAAAATTGCAAAATACGGGATAATCCCGGGAAAAACAGGAGGGTTGACAGGTATGGTATTAGCTTCTCATAATGTTTTGATTACAGAGAACAAAGATGTTTTTACATATACTGATGAATTGTTCTTAATAAGAAAAGGAATACGTGATAGGAGGTCAACAATATGTTTGATGACATTACGCTAGTGCTAAATCCATTCAAATCTGCCCTTTTTTGATGTAATCATGGACTTTACTTGGACTTTTTTTTAAGTAAAGGTTCACAAACTGCTAAACACAGTCTACACATTCATCTACATCATTTCGCAATGGCAAATATCCTCCAAGTGGCATTCTTCACACATAAAAGCAGCTACCCGCTAGACCTCTTCTAGAAACATACCTTATCTTCCCTGTGAAAAAACCCTTCGTGTTTTTCCTGTCGCATTATTCCTAAACTAAAAAAGCATTATTTTTTTAGAGAACGCTGTAAACAACACCTCTGTTCTCATCTATGATATTTTAGTTTTCACAGTTCCACCAGACAGAACTGTTAGCTTTTGAGACTGACATGTTAAGTGCACTGAACAGAGGTCATGTGTTTCTATGCTGATGTATAAGTTCATACTAGGGTCAAAGGCCAAGTGTTGACTTGGGGGGATGAGGATCGATCGGCTGTGTCCAAGCCTGTGTGGCAGCCTTATTGATCGGATGCATGTATATCTTGTTTTGTATCATCTTTTGTCTGTGCGCGCTGCTCAGTGAAAGTGTGTGTGTCTTTGGAGCACAGAGCGGTGGGAGCAGTTATCTACTACTTTGCATATGTAGCACTTTTGCAGTTTAGGGCTGAATTAGTGGAGCAGTGTGAATGTTTCAGAGCTCTCGTACAGCTGGTGCTTGACCCAATGCTTGGCAGCGGAAAGCTCTAGAAAGAACTTATTCAAGGACGCGTTTTTATAACCTTTGACCTTCCTATCTAGTGTTTTTTTTCCCACATACTCCATTTGCCCACTTCGGGCCTTGTAGTAAAGCTTACAGGATTGAAGTTATCTGACAGGATTAGTTTGTACACTGCAAAAAATATGATGCTTTCCTTAGTAGTTGTTTCTAGTAGAAATATTTAAGCATACCTAAAGGGTAAGTTGGCAGCACCGTGGCTCAGTGGTTAGCACTGTCGCCTCACAGCAGGAAGGTCTCTGGTTTGAGTCTTGGCTGGGTCAGTTAGCATTTCTGTGTAGAGTTTGGGTTTCCTCCAAGTGCTCCAGTTTTCCCCACAGTTCAAAGACATGTCGGATAGGTGAATTGAATAACCTAAATTAGCCATAGTGTTTAAGTGTGTGTGTGAATGTGAGAGTGTATGGGTGTTTCCCAGTACTGGGTTGCAGCTAGAAGGACATTCACTGCGTAAAACATATGCTGGAATAGTTGGCGGTTCATTCCGCTGTGGCGACATCTAATAAATAAGGGACTAAGTCAAAGGAAAATGAATGAATAAATGAATAAGTTCACCCCAAAAGTGAGAAATCTTATAAAAACCAAATCTTATTAATAAATATATGAAATGTATGTTCTTTTTGTGTATTTTAATAAGTGAAGTTTATTTATAAACTAATTTCAAGAGGATCACATGCTTATGATTTACCACAGCCAGTCTCGCATTAGCTAATCATGATCCTCCTATCATATGATTCCTAAGTTACTGTAAATAACCACAGTCTTCATTCCACATTTATCTTCATCTGGAAGAAACCCCCCTTCCTCCCCTTCTCCTCCTATTTTCCCTCATAGATTGGGTGGCACGGCAGCCCAGTGGTTAGCACTGTTGCCCCACAGCAAGAACACTGCCGGCCCTGGTCCTCGCCGTGCCAGTGTGTGTTTTTCTGTTTGGAGTTTTTATGCTCTCTCCGTGTCTGCGTGGGTTTCTTCCCGGGTTCTCCGGTTTCTTCCCACCATCTAAAGTATGCATCATATGTAACAGAACAAGCAAAACAGGCTCTTTGTCTGTATTTTTAATCAAGCAGATTTATTTTGTTTTTGTTGTTTTGTTTTATATAAGCTCAGTTTTGTTCAATTTTATCTTAATATTTCTAAATTTTTAATTACTTAAATTTTATTTATCTTTAAATATTTTGAAAATCAAATCTTAATATTTTCTTTTCGGCTTAGTCCCTTTATTAATCTGAGGTCACCACAGTGAAATGAACCGCCAGCTTATCCGGCATATGTTTTACGCAGCGGATGCCCTTCCAGCTGCAACCCATATCCGGGAAACATCCATTCATCTATACCGCATGTCTTTGGACTGTGGGGGAAACCGGAGCCCCCGAAGGAAACCCACGCGAACGCAGGGAGAACATGCAAACTACACACAGAAACGCCAACTGACCCAGCCAAGGCTTGAACCAGCGACCTTCTTGCTGTGAGGCAACAGCACTACCTACTGCACCACCATGTCACCTAATTATATTTATTATATAAATTAATAATTTGTGAATCAATCAACAAGCAATCAAAAAAAATTTCAGTATTATGCACTAGCTGATTGTGTCAGTAAAATTTGTTCATTTTTATCTTGATAATTGTGTATGTGTAATTGTAAATGTAATTCTTTGCATTTCTAATTATCTCTAAATATTGCTTTATAAAAAATTAAACAAACAATCAATCAATCAAAAAAGTTTCAGTATTATTCATTGGGTGTAGGCGGCACGGTGGCTCACAGCAAGAAGGTCACTGGTTCGAGTCCTGGCTGGACCAGTTGGCATTTCTGTGTGGAAATTACATGTTCTCCCTGTGTTGGCGTGGGTTTTCCCCACAGTCCAAAGACATGCAGTATACGTGATTGAATGAACTAAATTGGCCGAGTGTGTGTGAATAAGTGTGTATGGATGCAGTCTTTACTCTTTGCCCCATCACTGCTGACTATGTATCAACTCACTGACCATCATAGGGGCAAGACCATGTATATATTTAAACATGGTTTTTAAAAATGAAAACTTTAAAAAGCATAAAAGTTTATTATTATATATTTAAAAAATTGACAATGATGCCATTTTACTGGTTTCTGATCCATTACTTTTTAAAAGTTTGTTTGTAAAGTGACATTACAGGTTTAAAAACTGACTGAGTAGCTTGACCCCAGAAAATTGAACAATAAAACATATGTGATAATGTCATAGCATGCACAAACATTTGCGCTGCTTTAGGATATATATATATATATATGGTCTTATACGAAAGCAATTTATATTTGTTTTAATAGTCGTAGACATTATGATAAGACCATATACTGTATATCTCTTAAAGCAGCACAAAGGTTTGTGCATGAAATGACATTCCCTGTCTAAATCATTTTGCCGGAACAGTTGGTGGTTCATTCCGCTGTGGCAACCTCTGAAATAGAGACAAAGTGAAGGAAAATGAATGAAGCACATGGAAAGAACCTATATGAGTATATATGCGCATATACAGTATGAAACATATATGCAGTATAAATGCACATATATGATAATATGTACGCTGTATATATGCGTATATATGCCACATATAGGCAAAATTGACATGCATACATGTGCATATACAGGCCATATAGGTCTCCTGTATTGCTTCTTTATTTCTTCATATTTCTTCTATCATATAAGCTCTATATGTATATACAGGATATGTCTCCTATATAGCTCATATCTCACTTTGGCAACTGTCATACATGATGCCTAGCTCATATTGTCTATTATCAAGGCAATAACTAAGAACTAAAAAAATTGGCATTTTCCTATTACATACATAAATGTACATGTAATATAGGAAAACAGCTAATTTTATATATGTCACATATATTAAAAACCTATATCAAAACCTATATTAAAAATATATATGTTTATACAGTATAGGTTCTCGATCACACTATTATGTTTGCTCTTCTTTTTCATTCTTTTATAACCTGTTTTAACACATTTTTATTTATTTTTATCTGTGTTTTTTAAAATAATTTTTATTATTTGTTTTTATTTTTCTTATACTTGTCTCTTTTATTCATGTTTATATAAAGCACTTTGAATTGCCACTGTGTATGAAATGTGCTATATAAATAAACTTGCCTTGCCTTCTCTCTGTGTGGGAATGAATGCATTGGGTAACTGTGTCTTAGAAAAAAAAATCACCTGTAGAATTCACCTGCATATTCTGTACAGAGCAAATAAACTGAAACATGAAAACATACAAGTTTAAAACTTCAAAAACTTTGAACATGTTTTTTTTCATTAAGATATACATTTAGACATCTCTACAAGGGATAACTTTATTCTTTTTCATAATTAAGCCCTCAAAAACTCAAAGAATCCTCTCAAATGTTTTCTTTTACAAGTGGGACACAAATCTCCTCAACACCATTCTTAAGAGCAATTTTTTTTTAAATGTGTAAAAACGTGAATCATTTTGACCTAGTAAGATTTAAAATCTATACTTGAAAAGGAAAGAAGACACATACCAAGTAAGAAAACATTTCTTTTGCAGTGTTTCTTCTCCTCCGTCACGGGTGGCATGGCCGGTGTGCGGTTGCTATGGTGACAGCGGTGGGCCTGATGGCGGTGGGTGTGCGCGAGGTGCTGATCTCCTGTACGTGTGTTTGCGAGCGCCGCTGTGCCCCCTGCAGATGTTCCTCAGCTCCCTCATGCTTCCTGCCAGCTGCTGCAGCCCCTTCCAGCGCCTCATTAACAGAGTGAGCCACCGCACACGCATCCATAATTATACATACACACACACATACACACACTCACGTCACAACACTGTAACACCACTAATTCCAGACTAGACTCCATTAAGCACATTTATTTAAGTTGTGATGACCGTCGGCAATCTCAGATGAGCTGTAACTGAGCAAACACGCAGACAAAGGCACACACATTTTGATTTATTGCATATCGGTCATAATGTTAACATACAGTGAGGGAAATAAGTACTCAACATGTTATGTTTTATTTCTGGGAAAAATATTCTAAAGTAGCTGTTAACATGGAATTGAACCAGACTTTGACAAAAACCCAAACAATACAAACATAAAAATATAAGAAAACAAAACAAAAAAAATCTAAAACATTATGTGTAATAACAGTGGAATGACACAAGGATAAAGTACTGATCTACAGAAATGTATTTAATACTTTATATAAAAGGCTTTTTTGGTGATGTCAGATTAAAGACTCCTTTCGTATGGGAAGTTTATCACAGACTTAAACAGAGTGTAAAAAATCTTGATGGTTCTGTGGGTCTCGTCTATCAAATCTGAGCTTTATTTTGTATTCTTTATTGGATTCAGGTCAGGTGATTAGCTGGGCCATTCTACAGCTTGATTTTCTTTTTCTAAAAGCATTTGAGAGTTTCCTTAGCTGTGTTTTGGACCATCGTCTTGCTAAAATTTCACTCTGGTTTCATCTTCATCATCCTACTAATGTAGATGTTGGACTGATATTAATTTGCAAGGAAGGGTAGAGGGTTGCTGAATAACTACTGAGAGATTTCAGCTGCTTTCTACAGCTCCCTTTCTTCATGTGTTCAATACTTTTTCCTGTGTCATTTCATTTTATTCCACATAACCTAATTTGTAAACTAATTAATATTGTTTTCTTTTCATATACAGTTGAAGTCAGAATTATTAGCCTCCCTGTTTATTTTTTCCCCAATTTCTGTTTAATGGAGAGAAGATTTTTTTCAACACATTTCTAAACATAATAGTTTTAATAACTCATTTCTAATAACTGATTTATTTTATCTTTGTCATGATGACAGTAAATAATATTTTAGTAAATATTTTTGAAGACACTTCTATACAGCTTAAAGTGACATTTAAAGACTTAACTAGGTTAATTAGGTTAACTAGGCAGGTTAGAGTAATTAGGCAAGTTATTGTATAATGATGGTTTGTTCTGTAGACTATTGAAAAAAATATAGCTTAATGGGGCTGATAATTTTGACCTTAAAATGGTTCATAAAATATTTAAAACTGCTATTATTCTAGCCAAAATAAAAAATAAGACTTTCTCCAGAAGAAAAATATTATCAGACATACTGTGAAAATGTCCTTGTTCTGTTAAACATTATTTGGGAAATATTTAGAAAAGAAAAAAATTAAAAGGGGCGCTATTATTTCTGACTTCAATTGTATGTATTTCTTTGGTTGTTACTAACATCAGGTGAATATTTAAAGTTAACAGCACCTTTAGAAAATTAAAGAAATTTAGAAATGTAGAAAAATGGTGATGCGTTGAATGCTTATTACACCCCCCCCCCCACCCCCCTATAATTCTTTTAGAAGCCTGTTCTAGTACAGTAGCACATACCATAGAGAAGAGGTCATAAAGGAAGGTGAATGGGTGAAGTAAAACTCAACATGTCAGAGCTTGAATTTAGACATGACTTCAGTATGTACAATACATTATTCTTATTCTTGAACAGACTAGACATATTTCTCAAAATATAATTGAGTGATGGAATATTTTCAACACGTTTTACATATCACAGATTTTAACTCTGCATGCCTACTCAACCACAGATATTCTCATATAGTCTTACACAAGTCATTAAACTCAATAATTCACTGCTCATCAAATCAAGTGTACTATTTGAAAAATCTCTGCTTTTTGTTTGATATCTTGATTTAAATGTAAAGACTCACACGATAAACCGATTATAAACTCAATTCTTCTATCCATTCTAGATCACAAATCCTACTTTTAGATTACAGATTTTGCTACTAATCTCCCTTTGACCTTTCTCACTTACCTATATTTCTATCTTCATCTTATACACACATTCGCTCGCACATATACTGGAGATAGTTAATAATTCCATAATTTTCGCTTTTCACGGCATGTGGAAGGTGTCTGTGATAACCCGATTTATCAGATGGGTATTGGCTGTATTAAAGAGGTGGACATTAATGGGCACATCGTTTAAACCATGTTGTGAGTCTAATGGATTTCAAAATGAATTTGTCAACATCACAGCCGTGAATACAATAGCAGAATAAAAGTGAAACGATGGCCATGACTATGGATATGTTTGAAGTGTGTATGTGTGTGTCTGAACATGGCTGTCAGAGATGCTCTTGAAACCCTTACATGAAATCCTGATCTCTGTTCTAGTTCACATTTATTATGTGACCTGAACGGCAGTGGAAGTTCAAATGACTATGGTTTTATCTTCTGATGAGAGTTCAGTTTCACATTGAACTGATGAACCCAATGCTGAAATTCTTTCAGGCTTTGCATGTCTGTCGTTAATAATCTATTTGACAATTGAATACCAACCGTTTCTGTGGCTAATTTGACACAGTATGCTTACAGTTGAAATCAGAATTAGATAGCAGAAAATGTGGATTTTTTTGCAGTGTTTCTCAATTTCAAGAACACAGGGAACGAACTTGTGTTCTCATAGAGACCGTTCTTGCCAGGTTACCTCGAAGAAGGAACTCGGTAGATGGTTAGAACACGGAACGCGTCCTGTGAGAAATGAGATCTTTCAGATGGTCACATGACCTTCACGTGTTTTAATGGAAAGTTATTTAAACATTATTGAGAAACAGCTAGTGTTTTGCAAAATAACCAAGACACTCCAACACAGGACTTCCCTAGACTCTCTGCTGTGATCAGTCTGTACAGTTTGATGAGTGCAGTGGGTTTTCTTACCATATATTCATCACTAGACATTCATGAATTCAATAATTTAATATATCTTGATAATAAACATGCACAATATCGATATCATGGGCACTTAAAAATACTGTGAGTGATTCTTTATTATTTAAACTTTGCATTTTAAGAATATGCAGATTATTGTATTGGCAGTGGTTGTTCGTCACAGAATCAAATACTCGCAGACTTAATAGGTGATTTATTTTCAAAATTTTTTATTTTTTAATCTGTCATGCAACGTTGAAAATTCGGTGACTATTTATAGACCTTTTGTTCATTAACTATGCACAGCAGTGGTCTCAAACTCAATTCCTGGAGGGCCACAGTTCTGCAGAGTTTAGCTCCAACCACATCCAACTCACACCTGTTTAATAGTCTCCAGTAGTCTTGAACACCTTGATTAGTTGGATCAGCTGTGTTTGATTAGGGTTGGAGCAAAACTGTACAGAGCTGCGGCCCTCCAGAAATTGAGTTTGAGACCCATGATGTACAGTGAAGCTCCATTTGTTAACATCAGTTAATTTAACAGAAGTCACAGCAATGTAACTGAAAATTTCTGAAACCTATGGCCTGGGTGAAGCTTTTTAGAAACTCTGGTTCCCCTTCATATGGGAACTTCAACGTGTGTCTGTTATTAAACAGACTTTTGGGAGTGCTTTAGACGACCAATCACATCTGAAGATAAGAAAACGGGCCAATGAAATGCCAATTGAATTGGCGGAGCTTAGCTCCACAGCTGAAACTGATGAGCCAATTAGGGCTATATCAGTCGGCTGCTGGAGCCAGCTCATCAGAATTGTTGCTTCAGACCCGATCTGAGACTGAAGAACCCTTCTGCTGAGCTGACTTCCAACATTGAAGAAAGCATTATTCTCACCAGTGCGAGGGAAGACGTTCTAGCGGCGGTCGAGCTGGGTTTCCCGTCCCCTTGGCGTTTCGCTGGTGACCTGAAAGAGCAGTTTTTTAAAAGAGCAGAATTCCCTAAGAGAGCACACGGTCGTGCAGCGCGTCTTTTTAAAGATGTCATTTCGACCGTGCGTTTCTGGATGCGGTGGTTTCCTCTCCCCGGATGACAGGCACGAGTACTGCGTCACATGCTTGGGGGTCCAACATGTTGATGCGGTGCTCGCGGACAGTTCTTGCCCGCATTGCGATGGCTTGACTGTTGCGCAACTGAGGTCGCGGCGAGCTCTTTTATTAGGGCAAGTCACCCCTGCTGCTCCCCGCCAAGCGGTTAGCACTCGGGCAGGCCTGAGGGTTACAGTGGGGGCTTATCCGTCGCCTTCGGGCCCGCGGACCCCTCGCTCCTCGTCAGTGCGCTCTGTTTCTGCTTCGAGTGTTAGCGCTGGTCCATCCTCTGGGTTGGCCGCGCTCTCATTAGATGACACCGGGGACGTGATGTCCATCGCTGCATCGGAGGGCGGGCTGACAGGCTCTGTTGAAGATCCGGACCCCCTGCCACCCTCCGGGGTTGTCAGTGAGGTTTCGGATCTGGAATCGGACATGTTAGCCATGTTATCCCGGGCTGCTTCGGCCGTGGGACTGGAGATGGCTTGTCCCCCAGAACCGTGGCCGGACCGCTTAGATGGGTGTTACGTGGGGGTGAAGAAGGCGAAGCCTTTTAGACCCCCCGTCCCCTTCTTCCCGGAGGTACACAGAGAGCTCACGCAGGCATGGAGGGCACCTTTTTCTGCCCGGTCCTCGTGCGCTCCCGCTCTCACCTCCCTCGATGACGGAGCGGCCAGGGGTTATGAGGCGATTCCCCAGGCGGAGCGTGCTCTGTCCGCAGAGCTGCTCCACTCGGAGAGGTCCGCCCTCACTCCCTTCCAAAGCGTGCAGGTTATCTGAGTCTCTCACGGCCAGAGCCTGCACTGCTGCGGGCCAGGCCACCTCCGCTCTGCACGCTATGGCCACCTATCAACGCTACCAAGCCGAGAAGCTGGCCAAGATGCAGGAGGGCGGTTCTCCCCCAGGCTTGCTGCATGAGCTCCGCACGGCAACCGATTATGCTCTCATGACTATTAAATCGGCTGCTCGTGCCCTGGGGAAGACGATGGCCACATTAGTGGTCCAGGAATGCCACCCCTGGCTGAGCTTGGCGATATGAGAGACGTTGACAAAGCTTGCTTTCTTAACGCTCCCGTATCCCAGGCTGGCCTTTTCGGCGACACCGTCGGGGAGTTCACCCAGGAATTCTCCGCGGTGAAAAGCAGTCCAAGGCGAGGGGTGAGGTCATCTATCAGCGGGCTCGAAAAACTGCTCCTCCCGCTGCCCCTTCCGCTGCGGTTGCTCTTCGCCGAGGGCGTCCACCCGCGGCTTCATCTGCTCCGCTTTCGCTGCCCGCTCCGGCCAGGCGGCAATGCCGAGCCTCCCGCGGGACTGCAACGCCCCCGCCCCAGGGCGCCGCTAAGTCCAGTAAACGGACCGCGAAGCGTTCCTGGGACGGGCCATTCGGAAAAGAGGGGACCTGCTCTTTCCTCGGTGGGGGGCCGAGGATTATTAAATCAGTCCACAACGACTTTAAACTCCTCGCTGCCGGCCCCTGGGCTGGCGGCAACCAAATTTCCTAAAGAGCAGTTTCCTCTCTCTCCGGATGCGCGAGCCCGAGTACTGCCAGTCTGGGACGCTCCGCCTTTCAGCTCGCAGCACCGGGACCCTTCGCCTCAGGCCCTCAGAGTGCAGCAGGACGGACTCCTTTCTCTCACTCTGGCCTCACCGCGGGATCCAGGGAGGAAGGTAAGAGAAATTCTCTTATTTTCAGCTCTTCCCCGGGACGCACCGCTTCCCGGGATGAGCACTCCCATCCCGAGCTGCCCCTCCGCTGGCACGTCAGTGATCGCTCCGATGGTGCCATTAGCGCGCGCTCTGCCAGCCTGGTTAGCGCTGCCCAGCGCATCGCGGTGGCTCATACGGACGGTCAGACTCGGCTATGCGATTCAGTTCGCTATTCGCCCTCCCAAGTTCACGGGTGTCCTTTTCACGAGGGTGATCCCCGTGAGCGCCCCTGTCTTGCGAGAGGAGATTGCGGTCCTCCTGGCGAAGGACGCAATCGAGCAGGTCCCTCCAGCCGAGATGGAGTCCGGGTTCTACAGCCCGTATTTCATCGTGCCCAAAAAGAGCGGGGGGTTAAGACCAATCCTAGATCTGCGCAGACTGAACTGTCATTTACACTAAATGCTTTCAGAATGCTTACGCAGAAACGCTTGCTTCAGAGCGTCCGTCCACAAGATTGGTCTGCAGCCATAGACCTGAAGGACGCGTATTTTCATGTCTCTTTTCTTCCACGCCACCGCCCTTTTCTCCGGTTTGCGTTCGAAGGACGAGCGTGGCAGTACAAAGTCCTCCCCTTCGGGCTCTCTCTGTCTCCGCGGGCTTTCACCAAGCTCGCGGAGGGTGCTCTGCGCCACTGCGGCTTGCGGGCATCCGCACACTCAACTATCTCGATGACTGGCTCATTCTAGCCTCCTCTCGCGATCAGTTGATTATGCACAGAGTCAAAGTGCTTCGGCACCTCGACCAGTTGGGGTTTCAGGTCAACCGAGAGAAGAGCAAACTTTGCCCTGTGCAGAGGATCTCTTACCTCGGGCTGGAGCTGGATTCGGTTGCTATGGTTGCGCGCCTCTCCGAGGAGCGCGCCAGGCTAATGCTTTCCTGTGTAACGAGCTCCACAGGAAAATAGTGGTCCCACTGAAATGTTTTCAGAGGCTCCTGGGGCATATGGCATCCGCAGCCGCGATCTCGCCGCTCGGTTTGCTTCATATGAGACCACTTCAGCGTTGGCTTCGCGATCGAGTCCCCAGACGGGCATGGCGCGCGGGTACGCACCGGGTGAACATCACTCTGCTGTGTCTCCGCACCCTCAGCCCCTGGACGGATCTGGCTTTTCTACGGGCCGGAGTGCCCCTAGGGCTAGTATCCAGGCATGTTGTCGTAATGACACATGCCTCCAGCACGGGCTGGGGGGCCGTGTGCAACGAGCATGCAGCCGCAGGTTCGTGGTCCGGACCCCGCCTGCATTGGCATATCAACTGCCTGGAGCTGTTGGCAGTGTATCTGGCTCTCCGCCGCTTTTTTCCGGTGTTGGAGCAGAAACACATGCTGGTCAGGACGGACAGCATGGCGGCGGTGGCTTATATCAACCATTGGAGGGTATGCGCTCTCGCCGCATGCCTCAGCTCGCTCGCCGTCTGCTCCTTTGGAGTCACACGCAGCTGAAATCACTGTGTGCCATTCACATCCCGGGCGAGCTCAACCGTGCAGCCGATGCGCTCTCACGGCAGCTAGTGTCCCGAGGAGAGTGGAGACTCCACCCCGATTCGGTCCAGCTGATATGGGCGCGCTTTGGGGAAGCCCAGATCGATCTGTTGCTTCCACCGAGAACGCACATTGCCAGCTGTTTTATTCCCTGACCGAGGCCCCCCTCGGCACGGATGCACTGGCTCACAGCTGGCCATCGGGCACGCGCAAATATGCGTTTCCCCCAGTGAGCCTAATCGCACAAACTTTGTGCAAAGTCAGGGAGGACGAGGAGCAGGTCTTGTTTGTTGCGCCCCTCTGGCCCAACCGGACCTGGGTTTCGGAGCTCACACTCCTCGCGGCGGCCCCTCCTTGGCGCATTCCCCTAAGGGAGGACCTCCTCTCTCAGGGACGGGGCACCATCTGGCACCCACGCCCAGATCTCTGGAACCTCCACGTGTGGTCCATAGACGGAGCGCGGAGGACTTTGGTGACTTACCGCCCGCGGTACTTAACACCATCACTCAGGCTAGAGCACCCTCTACGAGGCATGCCTACGCCCTGAAGTGGAGTCTATTCTCTGAGTGGTGCGCTTCTCCCCGAGAAGACCCCCGAACTTGCCAGATTAGCATTGTGTTATCCTTCCTTCAGGATAAGCTGGAGCGTAGGCTGTCACCCTCCACACTGAAGGTTTACGTGGCGGCATCTCCGCTCATCATGACGCGGTGGATGGCAACACGCTCGGGAAGCATGATCTAATCATCCGATTCCTCAGAGGCACGCGGCGATTAAATCCATCCCGCCCCCCTCTCATGCCCTCTTGGATCTCTCATTAGTCCTGGTGGCTGCAGAGAGATCTGTTTTAGCCACTCGATTCTGTATTCTGTCATTATGACAGCTCTGCTGATCGCATTGGCGCCATTCAAGAGAGTTGGGGATCTGGAGGCATTTTCGGTCAGCGAATCGTGCCTTGAATTCGGGCCGGGTTACTCTCACGTTGTCCTGAGACCCCGACCTGGCTATGTGCCCAAGGTTCCTACCACCCCATTTATAGATCAGGTGGTGAACCTGCAAGCGCTGCCTGCGGAGGAGGCAGGCTCAGCCCACTCACTGCTTTGTCCCGTTCGCGCTTTGCGCCTTTACGTGGAACGAACGCAAAATGTAAGATCATGTGAACAGCTCTTTATCTGTTATGGTGGCCGGCAGAAGGGAAGTGCCGTGTCAAAACAGAGGTTGGCCCACTGGTTAGTTGATGCCATCGCCCTCGCTTATCAATGCCAGGGCGAGCCGCGCCCTCCTAACGTGAGAGCGCACTCCACTAGAGGTGTCGCTTCCTCATTGGCGTTAGCACGCGGCGCCTCTCTCACAGATATCTGCAGAGCTGCGGGTTGGGCGACACCTAACACATTTGCGAGGTTTTATAACCTCCGAGTGGAGCCGTTTTCTCCCGGTTATTGGGAAATCCCAATCAATCGGGGGAGAATTAAGCTCGGTGTCACAAACGCTTGCTGCGCCAGGCTCCCTAAACCGGAGATGCGTGCGCTTTTTCCTATTCTACTAGTAAGTTTCCCTTCCCAGGCGAACCCTAGAGAATTCCTCCGAGGCCCCCAGCATCGACTCAGCGGAGGAGTCGAGTGCATGGCTCAGTGTGCGGTTGGTATGCCCATTAGGTCTACACGCATATTGAGGATCGGTGCCAGCTATGTGCATCCCCATTTGGTGATGTCATATGCATTATTACCACGGTGTGTTCTCCCTTATTAGGCATTCCCGTGTCTTCCCTAAACCGCTAACCAGCTTATCATATGTAGCACTCCCCCTCATTAGGGCTAGTCCATATGTCTCCTTACCATCAGGTCTCCCCTTTTAGGGTAGCAGGTGGTCTCCGCTGCATCCTCCCCCTTCGGGGACTGGCACGCTTTCCCAACGTACTGTCGTATTTCCAAAATCCCTAGTCTATATTAGCTAGGTAAAAGCACACTTACGACCCCCGATTTAAAACTTTTATTCCCATGTAATGGTAATATGTTGGGCCTAGGGGACGTTGGAAGGTTGCGCTCTTGGTGATGTCAGTGCGCTCACGCTTTGGCTTGGCAAACTACACATCAGGGACGCGACAGGCTTAGCTGCTGTGGCGCTTTCCATACAGTCTCCCAAAAGTCTGTTTAATAACAGACACACGTTGAAGTTCCCATATGAAGGGGAACGTCCTGGTTACGTACGTAACCCACGTTCCCCGAATAGGGAACGGAGACGTGTGTCTCCACTGCCACAGCACCTGAGTCTCCAGCTGGGAGCTGAGCGATCGGCTCTTCAGCAGGCAAATTCTGATGAGCTGGCTCCAGCAGCCGACTGATATAGCCCTAATTGGCTCATCAGTTTCAGCTGTGGAGCTAAGCTCCGCCAATTCAATTGGCATTTCATTGGCCCGTTTTCTTATCTTCAGATGTGATTGGTCGTCTAAAGCACTCCCAAAAGTCTGTTTAATAACAGACACACGTCTCCGTTCCCTATTCGGGGAACGTGGGTTACGTACGTAACCAGGACGTTACAGTGTGGTCACGTGGCCACTAAAATAGGATGTCAGCATGATGTCAGCGTGCACACTGTCTTGTTTTTTCTGATTAGACATTTCGCACATTCTGTGTCATTTGCACTGCATGACAATAATTTACAACTTAGGAAAAAACTAAGGCGGGAAAAACTTTGTTCGTAAAAATAACTGAGTACATGTGGACGTGGCCTTTGTTTGTCAATTAATTAGGGTAATTACCACAACGTGCCAGATTAAAGCAGAACATAGGCTCATTCTGAAAATGTAGCCCTATATACATTTCTGGAGATCGTGAATGATGTAGCCAGAAATACGTTTGGCTGCATATTGTCTTTAAAACGAACGCTACAGGGCAGTATGATGCTGCTCCTTTTCGCGCTTACCAGCTGACTGCTTACGTCTGTATGGACGGCTTTCCTTCTATTACCAGTTTGTTCAGTTCACCATGTACGCCGTCGGGCTAAAGATGCAGAGAGGAGTTGACCATGCTGACGGGTTCGTGTCCAGTGAAGAACGGTTACAGAAAGTGGGAAGACAAAAACAGAAAATAAACAAAAAATAAATAAAAAAAACAAGTAAGTAACAGAGTGAGAGTGTGGTAAAATCTGAAAATGTGGTAAAAATCATACAAGGGCTTTTCTTTTCTGGATTGCTTTATAAATTGTTGGTCAGGTTTAGGGAAGTGGGTGGGCGGGTCAATCAGTGCCTTTGAAAATACTATTGGTTGGGTTTAGGGAAGGAGGAAGGTGGGTCAGTTGATTGGTCAGTCAGTCAGTCAGTCAATCAATTGACAGCGGCCCCTGGTGGATTTACGTGAGAAGAGTAGGCACGAATGGCACTCACAAGAGAAATTTGAGATCTGAAAAAGCGTACACAGCGACCTCTGTTAGATTTGCGAAAACAAAAACTTTAAAAAAACGTAGCTTCTTGGATGTATTTGGCACTCTCTAGAAATTTATATAGAGGTACGTTTCTAGAATAAGCCTGGGTTGTTAAAGCAATAACTGATCCTTGTTCTTTTTTATAAATTACAAATGTGCCATTTATAGTTTAACAGTAGTACTGTTAGTTTAGCAGAATATCTCATGAAATATGCTTAAAATCGACTCTTTTAGTCTTTTCTAGATAACTTCAAACAACACAAAGGATTGATCTTGAAATTTAGGAAATTGTAGGTTGTTCTCTAATGTAATGATCTCTGTTCTACATAATACTAGATATCGTCTTTAATAATGATGTGAAGGAAAGGTCGCAGTTGCACCCTGGGAAACAATGCACTGGTGTTCTTAGTTCTTGCTATTTCTTTTTTTGCAAACTGTATGAATTAGTGTGCAAATTGCCTCTGTGTGGGGGCTGTTATAGGCCATTAGGGTGTATAGATGTGTTTACTCTGCATATGGAAGTTTTGTTTACTTATGACTGAGATGGCTTGTGTTTGGTGATGCATGTTGCCATCAGTGGGGCTGCTGGTGTAATGTTATTACAGATTTGAACATGACGCTAGCTGCTAAAAACATTATCACTCATATAGCGCAATCAGGAGCGAGAGAGCAGGGAGAGCGACAGAAAGAGCGAGCGATTAATTTGGAGAATATTTAGAGTTCTGACAATAGAGGAGCACAAAGGGAATCGTCACAGCGAGAACCTGCAATAACAGATGATCTCTGGTGCCGCGTGTGTTCTGATGACTGCTTTGCAAAGACTAATGCTTTTGTTATTTTTGCACTTATGCTTCTTTTTCTCAAACAGATCAGGGAGAATGGCAGGAAATAGCTGGGGAGGGGAAACTAGCAAATGTAGCAGGGTGGAATCTTGAAGCTTTAGCACTTGAATGAGCAGGATGGGATATGCCATTTAAAAATTTTGGTTTGTGACTTTATGTACAACAGTTTTTCTCAATAAGCAGATACTCAGTGGTTTTGTTATTTCCCTTTTTGAAAAATGCATTATGAATTGTTGATGTGTCATGAATGTGTCTAGTGTTTCAGCTCATAATACATCACAGATTATTCATATTGTTCAGTACATGCTTTTTTTGGGTAAATGCAAACACCGTTTCGTGTGTGTCTCTTTAAATGCAAATTAGCTGCTGTTCCCTGCCTACTTTTTTTTTAAAAGAGGGTGGATCCTTTACAGCTTGTGCCCTGGATGTAATGTGTGTATTTCTATAGCGCATGTATCCTGTATGGCCATACACCCAAAGTGCTTCACATTCATGAGGGGTCTCTCCACAACACCACCAGTGTGCAACATCCACTTGGATGGTGCGACGGCAGCTACAGGACAACAGTGTCAGAACGCTCACCACACACCAGCTATAGGTGAAGTGGAGAGACAGTGATAGAGCCAATTCGGTGGATAGGGATGATTGGGAGGCCATAAAGGTTGTGGGCCGATGGAGGGAATTTTGCCAGGCCAAAGACACTGGGGTTATACCCCTACTCTTAATGAGAAGTGCCGTGGGATTTTCAATAATCACAGAGAGTGGAGACCATGGTTTAACGTCTCATCCGAAAGGCGGCGCCCACTGACAGTATGGTGTCCCCTTCGCTTTTACTGGGGCATTAGGACTCACACAGACTGCAGGTTGAGCGCCCCCTCACTAACACCTGGCCTCACTAACACCACTTCCAACAGAAACCTAGTTTGCCACCCATCTAGGTTCTGACCAGGCTCAGCCTTGCTTAGCTTCAGTTAGTAACCGGACTTGAGCTGCTGGGTGATATGGCAGTTGTATAATCAAGGAAACAGAAAACAAAACATTTGCAGATGTTTTTAAACTTTTCTAAGCACATTGGCATGTAAAAAGCCAACATGCAAAAAACAAACAAACAAAAAAGCTTATATCATGGCCGTTTTAATAAATGCTTTAAAAGATTGAAAATACCAAACCACCTACATTGAACCTAACCAGTTGTGTTTAAAAAGTACTATTGAAATGCATTTAATTAAATAATGTTGCCATATTACAGTTTTAACACACTTTATTACTGTTTCAATGCTCTTTTGTTGAACATTTTTCATGAGGTTTGATAGATGACATGAGATAATAACTGTATTATGCAAAGTACTGTGATGAAATAAAACTTCATGATTGTTAATCTGCCTTGTAATCAGAATTTCCATGTATACTTCTTCTAGAATAGTGGTCCCCAACCCCCAGGCCACAGATGGGTACCGGTCGGTGGATCAGTTGGTCACATGAGCACCAAAATATAACCCACAGCTGGCAAAATAAGTAAGAAATAGACATCTTTGCAAAGTTTCTTTTCTAAGGTGAAAAGGCCTAGTGAAGGACCCATGAACTGCCAAGAAATGGATCCGCAACCCATTTGTCAACAAATCAGGTGAATCTAGCATGTCTGTGCAAGAACTGTTGGAGATTGCAAATGACGGCCACCGTTCACATATCGCGTCTTTTCTATGTATCTCGTGCCTGGACCCAGTTGAAAACAACTCAAGTTTTCTGAATGCCGTGAGCGCACCGCATGTCACGTGACAAGAATTGACCAATCAGCTTCATACTTTATATGGAATGTGCACATTTTGGTAGACTAATTATCTCAGACAAACACAAAACATGCAAATACTGCAGTGCTTTTTTTTATTTTCTCCCTGAATAAAACCTGTATCAGAGTTGCAGGAATGTTTTGTCAACTTGTCATCCTCTGAGAAAATGATTGATGGTCGCCTAGCAATCTATGTACACCGTACACCACAGTACGCACATTCCCTCTCCCCTCTCCTTCTCCCGATCCCCCAGGCTTCGGAAAAAATGTCAAGCATTGACTGGTCCGTAGTGATAAAAAGGTTGGGGACCACTGTTCTGGAATATACGGTATGTGTATATATATATATATATATATATATATATATATATATATATATATATATATATATATATATATATATATATATATATATATATATATACATATATGTATTCCGTATAAGTTCTTATATATATTTTATACATATGTACTTATATGTCGCACTATAATATATTTCAGCTACAACTACATGTATAGTGTTGGTAAGTTTGCTTTAAAAACATTGTTTTTTGGGGGGGTAGCAACCTGCACTGCACTCATGGAAACAGGCACTAATAAGATGATTGTTAATCATTTTTTTTATTGTGCATACTGTACACATAAACACACAACATATTTGAAAAACACTTCAGGTTCAGTCTGCTCATGAGGCAATTTTAAACCCGAGCAAATATAGCATTGCAGCAAGCTGAGGTACTGATAGTCAAGTTGGGTCAGGCTGGTGCTTGGACATTGAGGTCTGTTATGTTTGTGCCCCCTGCGGGAGCTTTGGTAGACTGTGCCCGGCTGAATGCTGGTCCGGTGGTGAGCAGGAAGTAGCAGGACAGCAGGGGCGCAGCGGTTTCTCTGAATACTAATGTGCCACTTTACCACCGCCGCACACAAACTCTCATATAACACACGATCATAGCTGGCTCACTTAGATACACATATTCAGATACAGCCACACATAACGCACGCACGCAGCCTTCTAGCTTTTGCTCGCACCCCGCCTCTCACAGCCAGCCCTGAACACAGATCCCTAATTATCAGTAGGCTCGGAGTCCGCCTCGGCACTCTTTAACAACACAGTGATTAATTAACAAGAGGCACAGGGGCAGGAAGGTAGATTCACCACACATAGAGAGAGAGAGACTGAAGGAGGGAGGGGGACTGTGAAGGCTAACTGTTATTTTTACGGTCGAAGCTTGAGGTATGAAATTACACTGAAGTCAATACAAGGCAATGTGGTCCACTTCGAGAAGCCAGTGCAAGGGATTTAGGTTTGAGTTTAACATTGGAAATGATCAGTTAAACTATACTGGTCTAACATTTGTTTTTCAACATTCACTTAGTTTAGATGTTTTTGTGTGCATCCTCAGTTTTATGATTCCATACATTAACTCGTGGAGACCCCCCATGAGCGTAAACTGTAAAAAGAGCATATAAAATGCAGGGTTAGGGTTGTGTTTTGGGGCAGGGTTATATTTATAGAATGTACAGTTTATTGGTGTTTTCACACCTGCCTTATTTAGTTTGGTTGAATCACACTAGAGTTCGTTCTCCCTCTTGGTGTGGTTCGTTTGGGCAGGTGTAAATGTAGCAATTGCTCTTGAGTGCGCACCAAAAGCGGACCAAAAAAAGCATATCGAGACCTCCCTGAAGTGGTGGTCTCGGTACACTTTTAAACAAATCCTGGAGCGGTTCGCTTGTGGTGAGAACTTGATCCAAACTAGAACAGACCCAACCGCAAAAAGTACTTCGTCTTTTTGGACTAATCCAGCTGCCGTAGTCCAATGCGCTGTGCAATATGGGAAGTGGATGAAAAATATTTGTTGACAGAAAGCAGTTTTAAATTGAGAGAGAGGGAGGGGGGGGGGGGGGGGGGGGGGGGGGCATTACCTGATGGATCGTTGGTAATATTTCTGGAAGCTGACCATGTCGCAGTTTAGCAAAATGAATTCACACCTCCATATGAAGTGACTTGCGATGCAACTTCACCATTTGCAATGCATTAAAACATAGTTTTCCAGCCGCAGCCGTGCTTTATTCTCGAAATGTATAGTTTGTCTAAAGTGATTTATGCAAACTATATAGTATCCTATGACCAGGGATACAATCAGCCAGCGCAGTCATCCCTCCATAGTAAAAAGCAACATTTTGTGTCTGCTGGTTCGTTTAATTGCGGGAGTTCCATTGACATTTTCCCGCACATTAATTCTGACCTATCAAAAAGCAGTTTAGGAAATATGTTCAATAACATCTGGCCAATGAGTGATGTGGATTTTGTCACATGACTGCATTTTGGTTCTTTTGATCTGGTTTGGACCAAAGGACCCAAAAACGGCAGAAAAATGCTACAATGTATGATTTGTTGCCCTTGGTCCGGACCAAATGAACCGAACCACAGATTCGAAAGCACCCTATAACAATAGTTTGTCTGAACGACAAAAAACGGTTGTGTGTGTGTATGTTTGAACTAGTTTTGGTGGTTTACAAGGACAGAACTTTGTATAATGACATGGGTATGACCTATTTGTACCCTATTAAGGTGGTTTACAAGGACATGCATTGTGTCCTTGTAACTCATAATGCTTAAAAATCATACAGTACTTAATAGGATCTATTGACATAAAAATTTTGCCACAGGTTTTCTGTGAGGATTGTGTTAATGGGTAGGGTGAGCTAAAGCCATATAGAAAGTTGTTTTTATGGTATAAAATACATTACACCTATGAAGAGTACGCATAAACCACCAAGTGTTCTTGAATACATGGTTTATGAGGACACAAATATACACAATAATACATTCTGCAATCTGTAAACATGGTTTATGAAGACTTTGTCTGTCAGAAAAACAAAGCATAAATGTATACTGTATATCCAAAAACTAGCGTTGCAAGGACCCTCTTGGAATTGCTTTGTTTGTAAAAGTTATTTTTGCACATTAATCTGTTTTCTCTATGTTTTTTCAAAAAATAGTTTAAGAGGAGAGCGATACAAACCCAAAATTTGAAAAGTGTTACATTGCTTGTATGTTTTATGGCAGTATTGGTGTGACGCTGTGTTCAAGTCCTTCTGGGATGTTCCATAATAACAACAAACTTTGTTCTTTTAATAAGAATATACAGCAGGGTTTGTTAACTATGTTTATATAAAACAAAAATCAAACAATTCTTATCAGTTGTGTTTTGTCACAGACAACTTTGAATCTTTAACTATGCAGAATTCATCTGCCTTCTGATCTATATAAGAAATAAAGTTATATATATAATTATCTGTTATAGATCAGTAATTCCACCATGTTTCTCACTGACATGTTTCCCCCTAACATTTGGAGTTTACCACTTATAACAATGACCTCATGATGGTGATTACAATCTATCCTACATGACGTAAACACACCATTAGAACAAATGTGATAAATGTGATCCAACATTGTTATTTTACTTAATCAGGACTAGTATACTTTTGTTTTCCATCCTCTGTGGCGGTCAACACATTTATGATACATTGTCACTAAGCTACTTCATTGTTCTGGTCACATTGGCAACCTTTTAAGAAACATTTCGTCATAAAAGGTTGATGCATTATCAGCATAGTGTCGCACTGCATGAAGCCCTTTTCAAACCAAGTAACTGATCAATGCTGCAAATCTAAATAGAAATTCATGAATTTCACCTGACAATGATAAACACCACTTCACTGGAAAAAAAACTGTGTAAATCTGTCCTTTTAACTTTAAATGTGTTGCTTTTTTAGCCCTGGTCTGTATCATTGCCTAGTATAGTGTTTGAGTAATAGCTGTACTCGCCTTCCTATAAAAGTAAAATGTGTGTGTTGCTTTGCCGACTGAGGTGGGGGGTTCATCACCAAGACCCCTGTATTCATCGTCTGTTTAACTCAGCTTCACCTTCAACTACCATTGTAGCTCATAATATTTCTGCCACTTACACCTCTGTGTCAGCGTCTATGTGCGTATGTGTGCATAAAATTTCGTTTGAGGCAAGGTGAAAGTGTGTGCTCAAGGCAGCTGAAGCATATATATAAAATCAACTGTGTGTGCTTTTGTAAGGTGTTGAGGAGGTCATTAGCCTTTCACAGGCAACACAACCACACACTCTTGTACACCCGCACACCGCGGCGACGGTTATCATTAACGCTGTAGTCGATCCTGTAGACGCCAAATCTTCTCTGGTTCTCCTCATTTCCTTTCATGCCTCTCTCTTTCCTTCCCACCAACTAGATTAAAGTGTCGACATCCCGCTCAAAGCTGCAGCACCATTGACGCCCATGCATACTCTAGATATTCTAGTGCACACTAGAAAGAGCACTCTAAAGGCAGGGTTTGTAATCATTACACATAGTGATGTGCTGGAGAGTTTGCGGATGTTTTAGGGACTCACATAAGCAAAGGTTTCAAGTTTGTAAGGTTTTGCTATTATAAATCATGCAATTTCGCCTCTAATATGGCATTCCTATGTTTCTAAAGGTTTGATCTTTTGCTTTGATTTGCCATTCGTTTTGAGTCAGATGGGACTTGATATTGTCGTGTTTTCGTTTTCTTGAAGCAGCAACATTTTGATAAAATCGTATATAAAAGTATAATCAATGATTAGTTTTTATAAGATTGGACTATTTAAATAATTGTTCCTTATTTAATCACACTATTAGGTTCTGTGTTAACTGGAGCGTTTTTTGCATCACATCGTTTTTTCAATCGGTTGCCATTACAAGTTGTCGTGGTGGTGACAGTTGCGTGGTACAGCCACACCCCTCTTTCGCTGTAATTTGACGGCTAGCTCATAATTGACTCTCACTATGCGGCAAGCGCTCAAAAATGCTCCACTACCCTTTAGAAGAAATTGAAAAAGAAATGTTCTGGTGGGTACGCAGCCTTAGACTAGCAACATATTTTGTTTAAATGAATTATTAAGGCGGCTGCACAGTGGCTCAGTGGTTAACACTGTCACCTCACACCAAGAAGGTTGCTGGTTCGTCAGTTGGCATTTCTGTGTGGAGTTTGCATGTTCTCCCCGTGTTCGCATGGGTTTCCTCCGGGTGCTTTGGTTTCCACCACAGTCCAAAAACATGTGCTATAGGTGAATAAAAAAAATTTAATTGGCTGTAGTGTGTGTGAGTGTGTGTGGATGTTTCCCAGTACTGGGTTGCGGCTGGAAGGGCATCCGCTATGTAAAACATATGCTGGATAAATTAAGCCGAAGGAAAATGAATGAATGAATAATTATTTGTGATCATGTACCAGTCCATAACTAGTCATAAATATAACATTTTATGCAATGTATACATCACCTGGAAGCTGAATAAATAAGCTTTCAATGATGAATGGTTTGTTAGGATAGGACAATATAGGGTGATTCAAAAAGAATACCACAACTTTCGGGTTGATGTGCCTCGAGTGTCTGGAGGGGGTCATATTGAATATCTATGAACTTATTTTCTACTGAAAAAAAACTTTGTTAAGTACTCCACACATTGATTAATTACCCAAGGTTCCATCATGTTTCTTTGATTAAATACAGATTTTCAAAGTTGTGGTATTCTTTTTGAATCACCTCGTATTTGGCTGAAATTCAGCTGTTTCAGAATGTTTCAGCTGTTTCAGAATGTGGAAATTTAGAGTTGTCTAAGATTAGTTCATAAGAATGCACATTACTAATAAAAAAGTGAGTTTTGATATATACATATGCAGTAGGAAATTTATTAAATATTTTACTAAATATTTATACTATAATAATATACTAATGAAATTCTAATGTAAATCTATAATGCAATATTCTAATATTATATATGCACAGCCATCTAGCTTAAAGGGCACCTATGATGAAAATCATCTCTTGGAATCTGTTTGGACAGAATTGTGTGTAGGTATAGTGTGTCCACAGTCATATTGGTGTGATATAAAGATTAGATTGGCTCATTGCAAGCAAAGATAATGCTGAAAGTATGTACCAAATGCTGAAATTTTCTTACAGTATTAACCTATAGATTACATTGACTTGGTAGTAAAATAGTAAAAAAAAGTTTTATTTTAGTTAATTTATTAAGTTTAAGTTTATTTATAGTTAATATAGTTAATATTGTTTATTTTTATTAATACGTATTCGTTTATATATATATATATATATATATATATATATATATATATATATATATATATATATATATATATATATATATATATATATATATATATATATATATAATATAAATGGGGTGGTTCTCCAGGGGATCAAAGATAACATTTATTAATATGGCTTTTTAGATACAAATACATTCTATTTTAAGGTACTGATCCAGTTTTAGTACAATTTCTGTATGATAGCAGACATGCACAATATTCAACAGTTTTTTGTTTGTTGGTTTGTTTGTTTGTTTTTTGTAAAGGAATAATAATTTATGCAGTCATGCACATGTTTTGACAGCTAATATGACAGTGATTTGATTCTTTGCAAAAGTTGCAGACACCTTTACCAATATCAAAATTCTTTTTTAATGCAAAATTATTTTAAATTCCTTATGCAGATTAAGAAATTAAAATAGGTCTAGGCTGCTATAGTAAAGAAAATCCGATCTAAAATGTAAAACTAAATAAATTGCTAAATGAAAGTGTAAAGCCTGCAGCCGAAAAACAAAGGTGGAACGTTATTGCACATCATATTTAGCAAACCGTTTGCTGCGAATTTTCTATAATTTTGCTCACATGGATAATTGAATATTAATCAGATGATGTCATTATGCTGCTGTGACATCAGCCAATCGTTGCATTGCTGATCATGATTTTGAGGATCGATAGATCTGTCCTACACAGCACACACAGCGATCTCAGATCAGTTCCTCCAGACATTTTAATCTGATTCGCAAACTTGTTTAAAAACCAAATTAGCCAGAGATCAGTTATCAAGATTAAATAATCCAGGATCTCTCAAATCATATTAGATCATTTAAGCGGGGTACGAAGAACAGACCCCAGTGTGCATGTTTTTATTCTCTCTCCCCATTATTTCTTGTCCTCTCGCTACTCTCATTTTAAAGAATAAGGAGAAATTCATGTAATACAGCTCCTGATATTCCTCCAACCTCTATTCCCGATATTCCCAATGTTTCCCCTTAAATGGAATTTCTTACAAACAATGTGCAGGCAAAGAATTGTGTGCTCCTTTGTGGTCAATCGCAATAAATCAACAAACTCACCTGCTACTATAGCATTTCAATGAGGAGAGCAAGCTAGTTGACCCCTTAAGCTCAAAATTCATAAGGCTCCCTGTATATCTCTGTCTTTTTTTTTTTTTTTTTGCATGGAACCCCCATGTCTCGTTATTCGGCTCAACACACCGATAAAGTCTGCCATCAGAATGGCACAGTCGGCACTGAAAAATGAGATCTGTGGCGTCCTCACACACATACACATACACACCATCTTGTCCAATCTCGCGCCATGCATCAAACAGCACGACGACCGCCAGACACCACTCCATTTCTGTCACTCGTAATCTGACCGCCATTCTAAAGATCAAAGCCGAAAGACACAACGTTTTATTTGTTTTTTATCCTTCTTTCTCTCAGCTAAAAGTGTTTATTGATTGTACCAACAAACAGTCTTCGGTACTGGGCGAGAGACGGGAGACTCGTGCATGTCAGTGGTGTCACGGGGGGCCTGTTTTGTTACATGCTATCAATAGATACCTCAACATAAAGAAGGAATTTTGGATTTGTCTTTGTATTCCTGGATCTATGAATGTGTGTGTGGTTGTTGATGACTTGAGGTGTGCAGAATCTACAATTAGCGAATCTATAAAGTATTAAAGTCGTTAAGGCTTGTTACTGGACCTGGACCTTCGTTTCTTGCCTTTCAAATTAATGTGTTTCTTTTAAAATTAAATGATTGATCTGTGCAAGAAACTGAATATTTCTTTACCGATTCATTACCTTTAATCCACAGGAAGCCCTGAATGCATTCATAGCAGTCTGGAGTATGGGCTTTCACTTTATAATACCTCAATTTGTGTCCAGTCACAGTTATTATTTTTGTTTTGACTGGGTTTGTGACTCTCGCAGTGTATGTATGTATGACCATTGCCATTGCATTTTATAAAATCATCAGGCACCAAATCATCAAAAAAAGATTCACATACATCTCTCTCTTTCTCTCTCTCTCTCTCTCTCTCTCTCTCTCTCTCTCTCTTTCTGTGTTTTAATTGTCATACAGGACAATGGTGTCAAGGTGTCTTCTGTCAAAGCTGATGCCTATTGCACATTGATCATTGTTAGTTAATAGGGTGTAATGTAATGTAAACGATGTAGTAATGAAAGTAATGACATTAAGTCATTTACAATATATAAAGAAGTATATTACTGAATAAATGTAATGCAAAGTAGTTTGATCTGTTATAAACATGTGCCAAGGTGGTATTCAGTCCATAACTGTGCACTCTCTGAAATAAAAGAACAAAAAACAAAGAACAAAGGTTTCAAAAGGTAAATGTTTGTACCATATTAGGTCCATATTGTACCTTAAAGAGGGGTGTCATGCAATTTCTGCATTCAGAGTTATTTACGGTGTTAAAGAGTCAAATCATAGACTAAGTGCTAAAAAGCTGTATGCACATTAACTCAAGTAGATCTCTCCATGAGACGCCTCCAAGTGCTTGGCTTATTCTGGAGAGATTTGCAAAGCTGTATCTTTCTTTATTAAGTATTACATTTTTTTAGTACGCGAGCATTATGGATGTAACTTTGCTGTAAAATCTCAAAACATAAATTCACATAGAAAGTATGTGTGAAAATTTATTAAAACATCTGTTTATATTTTCCAAAACGACTAACCACAGAGAAAAATATCAATCTGTAAACATTTCTAATATTTTAAATGAGGGAAATTAACATGCATTATGGATGTGACCAAAAAAGTCTGCGAGTTTACAATATGCAACATACTTTTTAGGAATTCTGTGAATTAAACTGCATAGCCCAAAATAAACAATGCTAATCAAAAGGATAAGAGTCAGCTCACTATAGAACTAAAATCATTGATTTTATTTCATTTGGCATTTTTGTATTTATGAGGAGAAAGCTTCGTTATGGATGTTACAGATGTGAAATTGGCACTTGTGTGACTTTGGTAAATCATAAATAATTGTTTGAAAACATTGATTGAGACATTTTACCTTATTTGTACACTACTATCAAATACTGTACGAGTACACAAAAACTTAGAAGGGGTTTTGCTATTTTGGTAAAAACTTTTTTTTTTCATTGCAAGGTTGACATTTTCATGGAATTGCTCACGTAATACTTTTTAAAATGCTTTTTGCTTCCACAGCATACAGCTAGGTACTCAAGATTAAAAGGAGATAGGGCCAAATGAGTATGATACCCCGATTTAAAGGTACACATTATTATATAAAAGTTCAACAATGTCTCTTTTGAAGGGCACCGCCCTTGTGACAGATTTAATACCTTTTGAGAGCGTAATCACGACATTAAACCAGTCAAAATGTTCACATCCTCATTCAATTTTTTTACTGCAACAACAAGAGAAAAAGTAACAGAGCTTTTAGGTGTCTGCTCACGGTTAATCATGGCATGCTTCTAAGGTTTTTACAACAGTGAAAAATACCAACAAAATTTGGATGAGGAACGCAGGAGAAACCATTTTTGCAGCATAAAATTATTTTTTATTATACTTGATATTTATATTTTTGTAATCTGTGAAAGTATGTAAGTAAAAGCAATTAAACAAACAAAATACATTTGATATATTTTTATGCAAAAAGGTTTTTTAATAGAAAATATATTCAAATTTTTTATTGCTAATATTGCAAATAAATTCACTGTATAAAAATGAATTATAACGCAAATAAATCCAACTGTATTTATTCAATAGTTAAAGAAATAAACATGCAGTGCTATGTAGAATAAAGTACTGAGGAAATATACTATTTAAAGTAAACTGAATTTAAATGAATTGAGTGAAATCTGCCTTTTTATGCACATGTTACAACTAACCCTGTTACAACTTGCCCCGCAGGTGGAGTAAATAGTAACATTTTTACTCCTGGCACTTTTGGCAATACTGCACAGAAACCATAGGTTCGGCGATCATACAACCAGTGCTCATTTGTAGGAAAGGCTTGTGTGTTGTTGGTAAACAAATATCCTTTGTCAAACCACATTACTGTTCATTATTTGGCCAAAACCAAAAAAGTGTTACTTTGTCTCTCCCCTACCGTGTGACTTCTGTTACAACCTGATAGCAACACATTCATTTATTCAATATTTTGAAAGTGTTGCCAAAGAAATACACACTTATTATCCAGAGGATAGCTCAAAGTGGAACATCAATGAAACTGCCAACGATTGCAATAATAATATTGATAACAATCACAAGTTTAGAAGAGATTCTTAATGTGCAGTTCAGCTGTATTATAATAATATTTCTTTAGGAATTAAGTGTAAAAAATGAACAACAATAAAACAAACACTAACACACACACACACAAAAAAATCCAAATTTGTTCTGCATGATTTATAAAAATAAAATAGGGTTTATAAAGTTTAATGAGTGATAAAGAATATATATATAGGTAGATTTTTTCAGGTCACTGTCAGTTAGCAGTTGTGGCAGAATGTTAGTGCTGAACCCTGCTTCATTATTTACTTTGAATTGACACAAATGCCTCAGTTTGGGTTTAAGATGCTGCCCTTCATATCGACACCACGGACATGTTCCTCACACTGGACAGCCATCCTTCTTCAAAGAGCCCTACTTTGCCATCATGGCGGTCACTCTGATTGGCACCGGTGACGGCAGTTCTCGACTGGTGAGGTTACCATGGCAACAGGGGGGTCCCTAGGGGCAAAAGCGGTACTGAAACGGAAAAAAATGAGTCATCTGTTGATTAGGTTAGGAAGTGCATTTCAACCTTTTGCCAGTTTTGTCCCTGCTTTCATTGGTAAGCAAAAGTACAGCGGAAGCTCTAGATTGCGTTTACCGTTGATCACCATTGAGTTGATAGACCATTTTTAGTGTCTTGGTCTTGGCAGTCAGCTATATTTAACACATTCTGTGAGCTTGTTAATTAACACAGAGTCGTGTATCGTCTGCCCTGCTGAGCAGCCTGTACGTGAACAGCTACAGTCAACTGTGTGTGTGTGGAGAGTGTGTATTCACCTAAAGCACAACTCACCTCTGATTTAGCTCCTGTTTGACTCCAGTTAGAGCACAGACAGTGTGTGATATTTACCGAAGCGTCCGGATTGACCTGGGTGACACCGGGTCGGTGGTGTGTGTGTGCAGGTGTTAATTGGGGGTGAAGTGGCGGTGTGAGAGGGAAAGAGGAGGTGTTGATGTGTGGACATGTGTGCGGTGAAAGCGAGCCACAGGTGACATGATGCTTCTGTGACTGGAGATGCACATCTACTGCAATCTGCAGTCTCGCCACAATTACGCCGTTTCTGTTGGGTTATCTCTCTTTCTCTCACTGTCTTTCACACCCATTCAGGCTTTCAGAGGTGCTAAAGTGGGCGTTTGTGTTCTTGTTGTTCAGGTGATTGTATTCACTCTAGTGTTGTGTTCATAACAGCCAGTGTCCTGGCTCTAGTTCTGGAGGTCAAACAGACCCTGGTATTAGGATCACGATTGGATTACACATAGATGAGGGAGACACATTCCTGTTTACACCTGCTGTTTTATTTTCTAGCCTCTGAAAGGAGTTTTTGGTCTCTTTTGTCAAATTTCAAACTCATTCAGTTTTTTTTTGGAAGCGGTATATGTGTGGTTGTATGTATGGGCTTTTTCTGATTTTTCAATCAAATATTGGACACAAGAAAGCTTGCACAATTTACAGATCTTAATAGGAAACAAAAAAACTATATGGAGCAACGGGCTGGGTGATATTGCAAAAAATATATCATTCGATATCGATAATTATTGAATATTTTTAACAATACATTTAGGAATATTAGGATTTTTTATTATTTGTTTTTTTATTTAAGCACTTTATTTTAATTTACGAACATTATTAAGGCAAAGTTTTAATCGTCAAAAACAAAAATATTTAAACAAATTATCTGATCTCTTTATAATAAAATAAACAAAAGTGTTAAAGTGACTCTTAAACTTGATAAATAAAATGGTACAAAGTGTGTGCAACTATAAGGTAGATCAACATCTGTAAAGTGTGAATAATATTGATACAGTAAACCTCAAACTCTGTAAACAAAACAAATCATGATAATTAAATCTGAGCTTTCAAGTAAAGCAACTAACCATCATTATTCATACTGCAACATTACAAATTGTGAAGTTGAATGACTACATGACCCACTATGCTAAAACTTCTTTCAGAGGGGGTGCTAGTGGCTGGGATGCACAAGAAAAGAAACCAAAAAAGCCACTCTGGTGACATTTTTACATCCTTTTTTATTTAAAATCTCTTCACTGCTGCTATACGGCACTCAATTTTGCGTGTGTTGTTATTCTGACCTGAAGTGACTAGTGCGTGCGTGTGGATTCCTTGACCATTTATAATGGACATTGCGCTTGTGCTGCCCAGGCGTCTCTCGTAACTAGGCGACTATCAACCATTTTTTCAGAGGATGACAAATGGACAAACCATTGCTGCAGCTTCGATGCAAGTTTATGGGAAAAAGTAAAAACCGCTGCAGTGCTTGGGTGCGCTGTGTTTGTCTGAGGTAATTAGTCTGCCGTTGTTACTGAAATGTGTATATTCAATACAAAGCGTGAAGCAGATTGATTCATTTACTTACATGGATTGTGGTGCCCTCGCAGCATTCGAAAAAGTTGAGATGTTTTCAACTAGGTGCTGCTGGAAAATGCGTGCGGTTCACGTGTGCGCCACTTGCACAACATGTCATGCGCCTTCATTAGAAATGACAAACTTACACCCTAAGCTTATTGGCATGGCTTAAACTATAGCGCTTCATACCGAAACTACATACTGAATCTTTTTTTATCGATATTGACAATGGTGTTCGGTCAATAAATATTGATACAGATTTTATCGCCCAGCCCAAGGAGCAACAGCTCTCACTTCTGCTTTGTTAGCCATAAAGCTACAGCAAATACTGTGCATTTGTACCTTAAAAAACAATAACATTCATTCCAAATGTTCAATTTTAGTCCCTCAGTTTAAATTCAGTCTGACTGTTCAACTTTAACAAGATGTCCTGAAAAGTTTAAGAATTAGGTCTATTAGACTTTATTAGACTTCTTTTAAAAAACAAAAAAATGTTTGCTGGGTATTTTGAACATATAGTTTAATGGGTTTTTACAAGTTAAATACAACAATATACTGTACACCAAATATACTCTCCTATATGGGCTCCAAACCTCCAACCTATAGTGCCACAAGAAAACCATGGATAAAATTAAACAAACAAGCAAACAAACAAAAAGTGATATCTAAGCCTTCTCTCCTGTTGTACTAAGTAAGAATTAAAGCTGCCTCAGTATTTGACAAATAAATCTTGACACTTTTTCAAACGAAATGCATTTTCCCCAAAGACATGTAGGATGACACTTCTTTAATCCACATAGGAGTAGAAGGTAGTTTAGAATCCTGCCTTCTCAAAGTTATACATTTTGTGGCTGCCAATAGGGCTGGCCTAACAAATCTCAGATTAACCCTTTGTTGATCAAGTGTTGTCCTGCTTGGTACTTTATACTATTGTTAGACATCTATTAGATATTTTACTTATAGCTCAAATTTAGCCTTGTTTTAGCCAATGCTTGCTGGGTACAGGATTGGCTGAAGACTGTCTTACACTGTAAAAAGTGATTAGTTACTTAAAGCGAGTAAACCAATTGCCTAAAAAGCAACATGTTTACAATTATAATGTAAATAAACCCATTATACAGTAATTGAAACTGTTAAATCGACTTAATTTTTAATAATTATGCTAATTGTACTCACTTTTTTAAAGTCAACTAATCCCTTTTTACAATGTCAGACTATTATAGCATGTCTGTTTTCAAATAATTACTGTAATTATCACAATATTACATATATGGTGCGTCATGTGGTCTGTATAGCCTGTATTGAATTTAGAAGACACACTGGAGTCTGGAAGAGCAGATCTATTTTACTTTGTCATTTTGCTAGATACAGAAAAAATAAAAAAATTAAAAATAAATATAATAAAGGTGTATTGGAAAAAAAGTTATTAGTATACTTTTATTTAAAAAAAGTGAGTACAATTAGCATAATTATAAAAATTTAGTCAACTTGACAGTTCCAAGTTTCAATGGGTTTTTCCCATTTGTTACAAACATTTTTATTTCACTTTAGTACTGCCAACTAAGACAAATCTAATTGAAGTAACAGAATAGATTTAAATAACTATACGTGGACAAGACCAAAACTTGTTGATTTATCAAGGATGAATCTTGTCGAGTTGAAGTGCTCATTACATATAACATTAAGTGCTCAGTGACATTGAATATCTATGAATAAATTCAATCAGACTAACACAACACAATCATTTTAATTCAATTAGCTGCAAAGAAGTTACATAGACCTATTAAAACCATGTTGAATTTACACATTTATATTATGTTCATATAACCCATTCACAGCAGTTCAAGTTTACTTGATTTGTTCAGATGCTCAATGGGTGCTACGATTAAATCATGTTAATTCAACTTTAGAAACTTGTAAAACACTTATAGATTATAGATCATAGACTGATTCAGAAGTTCAGGCACTTCTCAGTTCTCTATCCTCCTGATGTTCACACAGAATTGCTGACGGTGGCTTACATCACTTCAGAATGATGATGGTGAATGCAACCAGGAAAACTATGGGTAATACTATAGTAAAACTATGCTATGGGTAAACCTAATATATATCATATAATATTTTCCCTGCATTATGTCTATTGCTTTATACCTTTATATATTTTAAACTTGAATCATTTTTGTTGTATGGCCTTATGTGTGCCATGAAACTATCCATGTTTCTGACATAGCCTTAAATGGCAGTAAACAAACTTACAAACAAGAAACAGAAAAAAAAAAGAACTTAAAAACAATAGTGGCCTCTTAAACTTTTCTAAACTTGAGTAGAGCTGCTTTACTTGGTGCTAAAACACTGACCGCAGAACAGTGCAACAGCTGTTCCTGACTCCTCGCTTTTCTGCAGGAAACAAAAAGCTTTGCATGGTCGCTCAAGTGATGTTTTTTATTGACAGCTGTGGACACGAGCGCACAGTGAGTTTGGCCTCTCCAGCAGGCGGCTGAGAGATCCTCTCCACTTGAGAGACGGAATTAGAATTGGAAATAATCTGATTCGCCCTCGCCGTTTCCCTCATTTGCATGCTAGAGGCGACACCTGTGGAACATGCTAATGAACGAATGAAATTAGAATAATATTTAGTTTACTCGCCAGTCCATAGGCTTGTGTGGGCAATATCATAAGACACTGTTTATGTTTCCGTCCCACTCATGCGCACACAAGCGTTTGGTTATTGCGTACATCACAATCTGTGCACATTCAGTGGCTTCATCTAGCTGTGTTTTAAAAAAATGTGGTCCTCTAATGATTTTAATTGCTTAGCTGTTTAATCAGTTGTGTTTGAGCTCATTCTTAGTATGAGAGTAAATGGAGGTTGGCGTTTGTGTTAATGTGTTTGCACCACCGGATTTCTAATGTGTGTGTCCAGGCAGGGTTTCTCTTCCTCTGTGATGTTGATGGCTCTGGGCTGAACTTGTCAGCGTGAGGTTCTGTTATTTGGACAGCAGTCAGAGATATTCTCTTTCTTACACTGTTTTTTTATTCTCTCTTTCTCATTCTCCCCTCTGTCGCAGCTCTGTTCATCAGTGCCTTACAAACATTCATCTGTTCCCGTCCCTCTTCCACCTGCAGCAAACTCTAATCTCTCTGTTGTGGACTTCTTTTTCACAGACAACGTTTTAGCCTGTGTGTTTCTGCTACTACAGCTAAATAAAGCTAGATTAAGTCCCGCTTTCTAAATACCAAAAATGGGTTCCTTTTTGTTTAGCACTCTTATATAATATTATTAACATACAGTTGAAGTCAGAATTATTAGCCCCCCTGTTTATTTTTTCCCCCAATTTCTGTTTAATGGAGAAAATATTTTTTTCAACACATTTCCAAACATAATAGTTTTAATAACTCATTTCTAATAACTGATTTATTTTATCTTTGCCATGATGACAGTAAAAATTATTTGACTAGATATTTTTCAAGACACTTCTATACAGCTTAACTAGGTTAATTAGGTTAACTAGGCAGGTCAGGGTAATTAGGCAAGTTATTGTATAACGATGGTTTGTTCTGTAGACTATCGAAAAAAATATGTATAGCTTAAAGGGGCTAATAATTTTGACCTTAAAATGTTTTTTAAAAATTAAAAAACTGCTTTTATTCTAGCCGAAATAAAACAAATAAGACTTTCTCCAGAAGAAAAAATATTATCAGACATACTGTGAAAATGTCCTTGCTCTGTTAAACATCATTAGGGAAATATATATATAAAAAAATTCAAGTCACTAAAATATATATTTATATTAAAGTTAGTATGTTGCTAATAATTCATTCATTCATTCATTATCCTTCGTCCTAGTCCCTTTATTCATCAGGGGTCGCCACAGTGGAATGAACCCCAAATCTATCCAGCATATGTTTTACACAGCAGATGCCCTTCCAGCTGCAACCTATGACTGGGAAACATTCAAACATCATCACACACATACCTGTACACTACGGCCAATTTAGCTTATTCAATTCACCCATAGCGCATTGTCTTTGGACTGTGGGGGAAACAGGAACACCCTGAGGAAACCCACACTAACATGGGGAGAACGTGCAAATTCAACACAGAAATGCCAACTGACCCCACCAGAACTTGAACCAGCAACCTTTTTACTGTGACGCAACAGTACTAACCACTGAGCCATTGTGTCACAGATGCTAAAATTTATGATTTATTGATAATATATAATAATACTTTTGCACTATATATAATTTTTTATTAGTAATATTAAAATTATATAATATTTAACTACTGTATATTACATATGCGTATGCTTAACATGATAGTAAAATGCAAAATAAATCATCCTAGCAATGTCAATTCAGCTAGCATTGTACTTACATGTTCACAACAAGCCAATTCATTCTATAATTTTATCAATAATATTAGTGATATTGTATTATATTTAGTTTTTTCATTTATTAGTAATATTAAAATGATATTATATATTTAACTTCTGTATATTACATATGCATATGCTTAACATGTTAGTCAAATACAAAAAAAAAAACCAATGTTAATTCATGCTAGCATTGTACTTACATGTTCATTTATTCATTAATTTTCCTTTGGCTTAGTCCCTTTATTCATCAGGGGTCGCCACAGCAGAATGAAATGCCATCTTATCCAGCATATGTTTTACATAGCTGATACCCTTCCAGCCGCAACCCAGTACTGGGAAACATCCTTACACTCTCATTCACACTCATACACTACGGACAATTTAGTTTATTCAATTCACCTACAGTATAGCGCATGTCTTTGGACTGTGAAGGAAACTAGAGCACCCGGAGGAAACCCACACGAACACGGGGAGAACATGCAAACTCCACACAGAATTGCTAACTGACACAGCCGGGACTCGAACCAGCCCACTTTTTGCTGTGAGGCAGCAGTGCTAACCACTGAGCCACTGTGTCACTGTTACATGTACACAAACAAGCTAATTCATTCTATAATTTAATTAATCATGTTAGAAACATGCTGACAAGCAGCTTAAGCTAGCAATGAAAAGATGCTAGCAACATCTTTATTCTTAGTAGCCTGTGATAAGAAACATGCTAGTAAAATGCTAATGCTACCAACTTGTGGAAACATCTTAGGTATGCTAATCAAACATGCTAGCAATGTGCTTAAACCTGTTTGTAGACATGCTAACATGTTTGTAACATGACAATTAATGCAAGAAATAGGTTGTTAACATGCTATAGATATGGAATTGTGTATACTGTAGCCTACCAACACATTTCATGGTTATATAATAATAATGTAATGTTACATTATCATAAAGTAATACAATATATGAACATAATATTTTTATAATATAGTTTCTTCTGTTGAAGTGTTCAGTTTTTAATGTTGTCATGACGTAGCCATTACGGATCAAGAGAAATAAAAATGTTGCAAGTTTATTGCATACTGTATATGTTCTATGGTTAGTGATGGAAAGTTTGGATCATTATACTGACTCGGACCTTAGAGTCTCGTTCATCGAAAGTATTAATATGGACCTTTTAGGTACAAATGTGTACATTTTGAAAAGGTACCACCCCAGTGACAGATCTTTATTTCTGAGAGTGTAGTGTTTACTTTCACCGTCTCATTTCGGGAAACTGCTGAGATAAATAAGTTATATCTCCAAACTTTAAAAATAAATCTATATAAACTACTGTGCTATATAAACTACCTTTAACGCTTCCTCCGTTCTTGTGGTCTTGAGTTTTGGAACTGAACTTTGTCGGTTAATAATGACGTTACATGAAAACACGAGGACACAAGATCCCTGAAGAATGCATATTGAGAAACAGCCTTTTTGAGTCAATCGTTCTTCACGTGACAGCATGTAAAGAGATGACTCAAAACCGAAGACTCGAGAAATGAATGGATCAAATCTTTTTCCAGCTCGAAATGCATATGATTAACTTCTGCCTTTCACATGATGAACGAACGACTCAACCCCGATAGAGGACTGGACTAAAAAAATCTTCTAATCTTCTTCCTCCACCTGCACAAATGTGCGCATGCGCAAATAAACTAATCACTCCCTGAGAGGACTCACCGTTCTCCAGTCACATACAAAATTTGTTCAAAATGAACGAATCGTTCAAGAACGACCCATCACTAACTACATTACTTGACTCTTAATTGTAAAGATTCTAAATAGTTGGATATGTTAAAGAGAGTTCAATTTTAGGAAGACCAGCCAGTAACCAACCTGTTTGAGCCTGTTTTTGCAACCCAAAGGTAGGACGTGGGCACCGTTTTTTACTCTTCCACAGGTTTTAATCTGCTCTGTCCACAGTGTATGAAAATGCATCCTATCATCTCATTGTCTTTCATTCTCCTGCTTTGTTTCTGTTACTCTGAAGTGATGTGCTCTCTCTCTCTCTCTCTCTCTCTCTCTCTTCTCTGGGATGTAATCATTCTGTCAGCGGAGCCTTAGAGAGTAAGGCCACTCTTTAGGGATTTGACTAATCATGCTAGAATCTCATTGTAGATGCTATGCACGTGCCACGCTCCGCCTCCCTAATCGCTTTTAACACTACATCCCTCAGACACACACACCAAAACAGACCTGCTTGCGATTTTAGGTGTGCGTGGATACATTTCGCCTCAAAATCCTCTGCTTCTCATTCTCAATGATCTCTGAAGCCGTTTCTTTTATGCATTCCCAATTCTGACTTGTGAAAAGGTGGTGTTGGTAATGAAAAAGGTTAAGTGTGTTCTTGAGCCGCCGCACAAACGTGACGTCTCCACACTCGCTAAAAAAACATGGACAGTGTTTGAGTCATGACGCCATCATCATTTTATTATCAGTCAGTACTGTACATTTACATGATCAACAATATTACAATTTTAATATGACTAAAGGGATAGTACAAGCAAAAAATGAAAATTACTCAATATTTACTCTCCATCAATTTGTTACAAAGCTTTGTGAGTTTCTGTCAAACACAAAATAAGATTTTGAAGAAAGCCTAAAGGGGTGATCCAGAGCATATTTTTAAGGCTTGATTGTGTTTATAAGATGAAAAGCAATGTGCGCTCATGCTTCATTTGTAAAAAATCCTGTTATTTTTTTCATATATCTTTAATTAATATATACAGCTTCTCTGCTAGCGTGAAAACGACTGTCATATTTCCTAGTTTCTCTGAAAGGCCCACCATCGAGAGGCTGATTGGTCAGCTAACATAATGTGGTGTGATTCGTTGTGTAAACACAGTGAAGCTGCGGTCACACTGGGCTTTTCCTCCCATAGACTTCCATTCATACGCACGTGAATGAGTCAGACCGGAAACGCGGGGTCATGCGTTAAGTTTCGCAGTTCACTGCGGTGCAAAGTTCAAACTTGGTGAACTCTGTCCTGCAAAAATCGCATCATTTGACTGCGTGAGACCAATCGAGGATCAAAACTGGACCTCTCTGGACAGATATTTAAAACATGGAGCAATCGTTCTCTTTTTTTAATGTCTAATCATCTTGTTTAATCAACAGAATTTCGCACATACAAAGCCCAGTGTGACCGCAGCTTTAGTCAGAGTAGTTGTTAGCCGTATCAGTTTGGGCCTGAATCAGACAGAAAATAACACAGAGGACACAGCTGAACCTCACGCCTGCTCTTTAAAATAAAATCAGAAATCGAAGTGTCTTTCACATATATTCGGAATAAGCATGTGAGTAATATGAAACGTTCACATATCTTTTGCGAATTTGTTTGTTGAGATGTAGAATGCAGGGAAAATGTCCACATAGAGAGGCACTGCAGCACTGGTGAAGATTGTGGCCGTTTACAGTGGTTTAACAGATAAATATGAATTTGTAGCTGCATTGTTAATGATGCCAAACAGCATTTCCTGTTGTTTACATACTTGTTTACACACCTTGTTACAACATACCATTAACGCTAGGCAATGTGCAGCATTTTGCGACAGTATAAACACACATGGTCGTGGTCAACAGTTTGATAGCAAAAAAAAGTATAGCATGACAAATAATTAACTGCACTTGAACCTTTTGTGAAATAAAAAATGAAACCTAAGTTAGGCGGGGAGGTGGCGGGGAGGGGGATGCAATGATGTGCAATTATTAATCAATCTATATACAGTACTATTGTTACGATTCTCGTGTGTCTATATGTTGTCACTGTATTTGTAGTGTCAAGTGATTTGTGTTTCATGTGTTTCTGTTTATGTCATGTGACTTCTTTGTTCTGTGTTCCCGCCATTAGTTAATGTTCATTAGTTACACCTGTGTCACACCCTTGTATGCAATCAGTTCAATCATGTCTTGTTTATTTACACCCCTGAGTTTTAGTTGTATTGTCGCACTCTCTGTCCTGTTTGCGTTTGATGTCCTAGTTTCAGTTGTGAGTGTTATTGTGTAAATAAAACTTCTTTTGCTAAATCCTGAGATTTGTGTATTTGTGAGTGAGCTAAATGCGACAACTATAGTGGTGGATATAGCGAGGCTTCAAATAATAAAACAGTTAATTTAATATAAATAATAATACTAATAATAAAAGTAATAATAATAATAATGCGTTAGTATGTAAAACAGAAATATGAAAGAAATATTCTAAAAGCAAGTCATGTAATGATTGTAATCATAAAATAGTTTTATAAATAATAAGTTAGAATTAATAATCTGATAACAGAAAATATAATTTTTGCTTAATAGCTAATATTTGTCCCTCATTTTGCTGCAGTGCCTCTCATTGTAGTGGCATCTCTCAGAATAAGCCATAGCTGCAGGTGTCTGTTCTGTTTGAGGTGATTTAGATGTGCTATCAACACAAGCTTTGCTAATGACTTTATCAATTAGCCCAGTCCAATAGCTACATGGCCCTGATTTCCTTTAAACATTCACCATCCGTGGCACGCTGATTTGTGTAGTTAATGAGAGCGTGTTTCAGGGAGACAGAGGCAGAGAGAAAGTGTGTGTGTGCGTGTGTGTGTGTGTGTGTGTGTGTGTGTGTGTGTGGGTGGAAGTGAGCCTGGCCACGTAAATACTGTGTCCAATGAAGATGGATATAGTATCCTGTCAGATCAAGATGATGGTCATGCAAATTTATGAACAAGAAACAAGGCCCTAATTATTCAATCTGTTCCCTAATAATTATTTAAAAAAGAAGGCAGTGTTTCTGCGTCGCTCCTATTATTAAAGGTGAAGTGTGTCATTTTTGCGATGTTAAAATGCTTTCCGTAGTTTCAGCTTAATAGAGATGTCAATAAGGAAGTCAGTGCTGTCTGTCTTGAGCTTTCAAAACATTGCTTATTTTTGTTTTATAGTAGATTCCCAACACCAACTATGTGGTCAGTGTATTGGATTATAACTGGTTGCATTTTCAAATAGCAGTATTTTATTTAGCAATGATGCATTAAATAGCAAAAGTGAAAGTAATGATGTCCTTTGTTATTGCATTGTTATGACATTTTAAAATCAGTATTGTTCTTTTAATGTTTTATAATTTATAAAATATTGACAAATTTCACACAGCTTTTTGCAGTACTTTTTATTTTATATACACTGTTAAAAATGCTGGATTCCACACAATTCCTTCATGTTGTCCCAATGCAAATCGATAAAGTTAACTTAATGTTTTTTTTTTTTCGATTTTAAGTTGATTGAACATAAAACTAGTTGTCACCAAAAAACCTCAAGAATTTAGTTGTTTCAGCTCATTTTAAATGGGTAATTTGAACAAGCTGCATAAATATACTTGTCAGTGTTTATATATTTGCATAATTTTGTTATATTACTGTGCTCGACATGTATAAGTACACCCCTCAGAAATCTATCTTTTAAATTAATATTTTTAATAGGAAGCTATACAATATTACAGTATATTTGTGCATCAGATTAGTCCGTACTTAAGTCTGGAGCTTATTTAACAAACTTGGGTGTACCAGTTTTTGGACCGTTATCATAAGTTATATGTTTTAATTTGATATGTTTAACAAAAATATTAAATACAAATTTTAAAAAGAGAAAAAAATCAAGAGGAAAAAATGTTGTAGGTTGTAATTTCTTTGGCAATATTTAGCTTGGATTTAATTGTATTATCTTTCAATATGTTTAGTGACTAAAATATAATTTTAATTAATTTATCTGTCTAATAAAATCTGTTTTGTTTAAATGCACCGACATTCATTGCCTATATTTACTGAGAAGTGAATAAAAATATTCATTATCAAAATGGGGTGTGCTCAATTGTGCTGAGCACTGTATGCATAAAAGCATATTTAATTCACATTGTTATATATAGATTCAGATATATTTTACACAGTTTAATATTACAATTAATGATAATTATGCATTTTATATGTATGCAATGTTTATTAAGCATTACATTTTTTAGAAGTATTTATCAGCATGATTAGTGTTTTTCAGTATATTTAAAAGTTCATTTTAATCCAATATTATGCAATTACAAAATTTTATATTGAACAAAATGTCATCAAAATGCATCTTCATTATTCCAGAGTCATTTGATGATGACATTCCTGTGCATGCTCAGCAATGAATTTGCATGACATATGTTATATTGTAGGTAACCACCAGCTTGTTCTTTATTTCGATTTTGCAAGAAATTGTTTTGTGTTGTGGAGACATACTTTTGGATAGAGATGTCCCAATCATTTTTTTTGCCCTCGAGTTCAAATAATTTGATTTTGAGTATCTACTTTGCTGGCATTTAACTAATAGCATCTCTGCAACATGCATTGCTGTTTCTGTGTGAAGTCAAGAAATAGGTCTAACTCTGTGCCATCGCATATAGATGTGTTAAAAAATAAGTTATATTCGAGTCCTGATCGGGAGGTAACATCTGATTCCATCAAGTCTGAAACTACGTAATCGGGCCCGATTTCTGATCATGTGATTGGATCTAGACATCCCTTCCTTTGGATATACTACTTTTGAAGCCAAGTAAGACACACATTTGGAGATTAGGGCTACACAATATTGGGAAAATCTGACATTGCAATATTTTGTATTTCTGCGATATTGCAGCCTTATTTGGAAAGAATTCTTCATTTTAGATCAATTGGGGCGATTTGTAGGGGATTGGATCTTGAATAATATATAACAAATAACTTACAAGATAAAAAAAATATAGGAAAGATAAAAGTGAATTACAGTTTTCGGGAGAGTCTAACAGTATTCAGGTACAGATACAGAACAATCAACACTGCATAGTCTTTATTGTATGTAATGTAATTTTTATTAAAAGTTACAAACATTATCATTTCTTGTCGCCGGATGTTTTATACTCTGAAATGTTGAAATGTTCACTCAGTAAAAGGCCTCAAGCTAGCCTGGTGGCTGTTTCTCAATATGCGTTCTTCAGTGGTCTTGCGTCCTCGTGTTCTCGTGTAACGTCCTCATCAGCTGCCAAAGTTCAGTTCCAATACTCAAGACCGCAAGAATGGAGGACGCGTGAAACTTCCCGGATGTGTTCTTGATATCGAGGATGCACCGATGCAGACTTGAGCACTGCTCTTGCTCTAGAAGTCCCATAAGTCATTGCGACTGGAGGTGTGAAGCGCAGCATTTTACTTAGATTTATCATTAAAGTTCAGAGATATCACTTATTTACCTCAGGAGTTTCGCTAAATGAAACGGTGAAAGTAAACATTACCATGGACATCTTAATAAAGGAATAAACACATTAAGGGTGTTTGTTTGCTGAAATTCGTATTAAAATCTGTTTTATTTATATTGTGCAACATATATTTATAATGTTTTTATGCATAGTATATATTTTAAAAAGGGGAAAAACAATAAACCGTTGTATAAATGCTGTAATGTTGAAATAATTTTCCATAAAAAAACGTGTGAAGGTCACGTGACCATCAGGAAGAATGCAGCATCTTATTTCTCAGATGACGCGTTCTCACGGTCTCCCGACTTCGTTCTTCTGTGGTGACCTGGCAAGACCGGTCTCCACGAGAATGCAAGTTCGTTCTCTGCCTGAGGGATGAGTATGTTAAAGCCAAAAGAGGCCATGGCAAAAGTGGAGACCCAGTTACACAATTACAGAAATATGTTTTTCCACCAGCCATAGGTTTACACTGATGTATATATTACAGTTTTGAATTTAAAACAATTTAATAGTTACAAAACTATAATTAAGGAACAAATTATTTATTTGATAACCGGAAAAGTATATTTGAACCTATCGGTTTACAGTATACTGATGCCCTGTTATTCTGGGCTTTATTGCTGATAATGGTCAGGAATGTTGAACTATTATTGGCTTTTTAGCACAAGTAGAGGACAGAAGCTAGCCAGACAGTGATGTGTGAATTGTGGATCTGTATTTTTAGTAAGTGTACTTTTTTTGCTTTTATTCTTGCCATAATAAAAAATATGTTTGTAGAGCAAACCATGTTTTGCTGTCATTAATATTTTAATACATTTTAATAGGTAGAACTGTCTGAGAACAAAAGTGATGCATCAAAGTTTGATTTAAAAAAATCTTGAATTATTATAAAAATCCTTATAATCATTAAAATAATCAGTTTAAAAATATTGAATGATATTAATGATATGACGTAGTTCCGTAAACTTCCTACTTCTCTGTTTATCCGTTTATCTGACTTTACGATGGATTTCTTTTGACCGCCCCCTGTCGTTTTAAAGAATAACACAACGGCAAACACGTCAAGTATAAAAGCCTGGTCCGTTTCGCGAGGTGCGCGCGCAGTCAGCGGAGGCGTGCGATGCGACGCCAGGCGAAAGTATAAATCCAGCTTCAAAAGGGATAGTTCACCCAAAAATGAAAATTTACTCATTGTTTACTCATCCTTCACTTGTTTGAAACGTTTGAGTTATTAAAATATCTTCAACATGAAAAAGAAACACATAAAGTAAATAAAACACAGAAAATGTTGAGTATAGTTTAATTTTGGGGTGAACTACCATTTTTACTCCATTATAATTCAACTCTGCATTGATTATAATCAACTATAATCCCAACTGAACATTGAAGATCCTGCGATGTGACTATTGCGAATGCACACATTGCGATATTGATGCTGAAACTATATATTGTGCAACCCTATTCATTCATTCATTCATTCATTCATTTTATTTTCAGCTCAGTCCCTTTATTAATCCGTAGTCGCCACAGCGGAATGAACTGCCAACTCATCCAGCACATTTTTTACGCAGCGGATGCCCTTCCAGCCACAACCCATCTCTGGGAAACATCCATACACAATCACTCACACTCATACACTGCGGACAATTTAGCCTTCCCAATTCACCTGTACCGCATGTCTTTGGACTGAGGTGGAAACCGGAGCACCCGGAGGAAACCCACGCGAACGCAGGGGAAAAACGCCAACTGACCCAGCCGAGGCTATTGGAGATTCAAAGAAATATTAATCATAGGTTTGTTGTTTTCTGATTTTTTTGGAGACGGTCATTTAAATCTTTCAAAGCTAGCACAGTATCTTGTTTCCTTACATTTCTTTCCATTACTTCTGCTGTATCTGTACAAAAAAGCCAAACAAATTATAGTTATATTTAGTCAGAAGTGATTTCCTTCCTTGATAAAGAAGAACACTGCAAGTTCCTCTATTTTTTCTTATGTTCTTGTTCCCAAAACCACTTTTTACACCAAAACTAGTATTAATATTGCATTGTGAGTGCAGGAATAGCTAGTGACCTGGAATATTTGACAAAGTGTTAAGATTAAGGAAGGCTGCTAATTTAAATGGTGAAACAGTCGAGTGCGATTTCTATTTCTTTTAAATGCAGTATAATATAATGGAGTGCAATATCCCCCACTCACCATCGCCATCCCACACCAACCCCACCTTCTCTGGTTGTAGCACAACCTCGCTTCAATAAATTAGTTCTCTGCATGCTCGCAGGGCCCAGAGCTGCTCATTTTACACGCGCGCTCGCACACACTCACTCCAGCCTCATTGATCTGCCCACAGTTCAACTTAATTGGAAACACAGTAACACCATCTACAGACACGTATGCACGCACCAGGAGGAGGCGGTGGGGGTTTGAGGAGGAAAAGAGAGAGAGCGCTCATCCTACATACTGTACTGTACTGGAGACAGTCATTAACTCTTTCATGTCATAAAGTATTAACGGACATACAGAAGAAAGCTTAAAAGAGGTTGTAAAATATAAAAAATTTACACACTTTTTTTATGTGTACTGTATAAGCATATTTATACATAATCTGCAAAAAATAAAATTGAAACCTAAATTCATGAATTTTTTTTTGTAAATATTCCATTTTAAGTGAGTGAGTTAGATGAAGATAAAGCTAGATAAAGCTTTATGAAATACAAAGATACAATAAAATTGGTATTAATAATCTATGAAAATAAAAATGAATCCTTATTAAAACAAAACATAGCATTTTCTTAAAGATTCAAGTTTAAGTGAGCACTAGATGATGATAAAGCTAGATGTGAGCATTATAAAATACAAAGATACAATAAAATTGCTACTAGTAAACTGTGAAAATAAAAATGAAACCTTAAAGATGAGCACTAGATGATGATAAAGCTAGATGTGGGTGTTATAAAATACAAAGATTCAATAGAAATTGATGCTAATAAACTGCAAAAAAAAAAAAAAAACAATAATAATAATAAACATAATTTATTAAAAAACATAATTTTCTTAAAGATTCAAGTTTAAGTAAACGTTAGATGATAATAAAGCTAGATGTGAGCTTTATAAAATACAAAGAGCTATAAAAATTTATACTAATAAACCAACCCAGGCTCATTCTGAATATGTACCACAATATACATTTCTGGAGAGTGCCAAATACGTGCCAGGAGCTATTTTTTTTAGGTGTTTTTTGCAGCTTTTGTTGTCGCGAATCCACTAGAGGACGCTGTGTACGCTTTTTAAGATCTCAATTTCCTCCATTCCATTTGTGCTTGCTGTTCTCGTTTAAATCCACCAGAGCACCCACTTCCCTAAACCCAACCGGCAGTTTTAAAAAGCAATCCAGAAAAAGAAAAGCCCTTATCTGATTTTTACCACGTTTTCAGATTTTACCACATTCTCACCCTGTTATTTAATTGTTTATTTTATTTATCTCTGCATCTCAAGTCCGCCAATGTACATGACGAGGCAACTGGACAAACTGGTAACAGCGGAAGAGCCATCCATATGATAGCGTTCAGTTTAAAGACGAAATGCAGCCATACGCACTTCTAGCTACATAACTGGCGATCTCCAGAAACGTATATTGGGCTACGTTTTCAGAATGAGCCTGTGTTGCAATAAACTGTGAAAATAAGAATTGAGCCTAATTAAGATTTATTTTTAAGTAAGTTTTAGATGATGATAAAGCTAGATGTGAGCTTTTTAAAATACAAATATCCAATAAAAATTAATACTAATTAACTATTAATCTTCTAATATTGGCAATATCCAGTCAAATATTCATAAAATTGTTTTATTTCATTTTGACAGTTATTTGAAGTGTCACTTAGACAACGTTTAAACAACGATGATATAAGTTTTCACTTGCATTTTAAATAAAACTTTCAGGTTTACATGGCAATGGGCAAAAATGTGGTATTGTGTATGTCAGGTCAATATTTGGCTCTGTCAGCTTGTTTGTAAACAGCACCTTTAAGGATTTGACAATCCTTATGTTGGCGGCTATATACAATTTGCTGTGTGAAAGATGTGTCTCTGCTGTTGGTTGTAATGTAAATTCACACTTTAGTGATGAAGCTTTAGCAAACACCTGAGCAACAGCAACACTACCACGTACTCTGCCATTGTTATGTGTTTGTTCGCATTTGCTCCCTAAAAATGCACGCGCATGACATCATTTTCGAAGACTTTCGTTTTCACTGACACGACAATGGTGGCGTTTTTGAAAACTTACACTTGGCAAGCCGTTTTCAGATAACCGTTATGTAAACAAGCAGTTTCTTGCTTTTGGCCGAAAACATCCTTTTAATCAGGGGTGTGTTTCCCAAACAATAACGTAACTTACGGCTGAACTATCATAGTGTGATGCATTGTTTGGGAAAAGAACAATGAAGTGAGGAGCGTTTACCTAAACTCTAGTTTCCCTGTTGCGGATCCATTGCTTGAACTATGTTAGTTATAACGCAAAACATTCATAATGATGCTCTAAACAGGGTGCAGTAACAACTTTAAAGAAAAAAAACATAATTTTTTGCAAATTATATTGTTTTACACACACACGCACATTTAAAAGAAAAAAACATGCACCCATTTTCCATATTAGTTGAAATTTATGTAAACGGCATGTATACGGTCTATGATTCCTTTACAAATATTGTTGTGAATATTACATATTCTATTTTAAAACACTAAAATACTTAGCTAACAAGATTCTAATCTCACATATAAATTGTTAATGGTTGTACTTTACAGTAGGCTATTCATTAAAAGAAAAGAAAAAAAATCCTACTTAAGATCACTAAAACTGAACTATAAAAATTAGTTTAAAAGCAAATTAAGAGAGATGACTTTATTGCTTTTTTTTTTTTATAATTCCAGGTTTAAATGTTGGAACATTCGAAAGGAATAGGGTATAGGGAGGATAACTGGGAATAGAACACAACCAGAAACTATGCTTCTAACTACAGCTCTAGTGGTGTAGTTGCAAGTGTACAAGTTTGCAACGCAGTTTGCGAATGTTCGTTGGAATGATGGATTTGGGAAATGATGTGGATTTGGGAAACTATGTGGTAACGATGCAACTTGCCACCTTAGTTGCCTAACGATGGTTATTGGAAACGCAACCCAGCATAGCTGAAGCATTCAATTTAGATGAGTGTTGGATTTGACTGTCGATTTGAACACATTTAACTACAAGCATTTACAGTACATTTAACATCTTGCAGTATGTGTTCTGTCAAATGTTATTTAAGGTGTTGAAGCTTGAAAAATGTTGTACCCTATAAAAATGTTCATCCTACATAATGTACTGCAGAGTCATTAACACTTTCATGTAAAAAAGTGTCAGTTTATGCGAATGTTTTGTTATATGTAGTAACAAACAAGCATATTTATACATAAATAGAAAAAAACTACATTTATATTCTAAAAAAATTAATTAATTAAACATGTTCTTAGTTATACATTTTAAGTGATCATTAAAAGCAATAATGCTAGATGTGACCTAGATGTAAAAATAGCAACAACAAAAAAGTGCAAGATGAAATATTCAGTAATAACAGTAACAATATTCAGTAATAACTGATATCTGATAACAGTTAAGCTTCTAATATTGGGTAAAAACAATATTATGTTCATAAATTGTGCATCCCAATCCCGGTTATTACAAAAACAAAAATGTAATCTTTGTTTTATTATAGGGTTTGACTTATTCAATGCTTATTCAAAGCTTATTCAGTGCTGGTTTGAGCACTTTTGAACCTACATGCATTCACATCACACTGTGGTCATATGTGTGCCTCTGTGATTTTACAAATGGCTCAAGCATCTCCAAATGTCGTTAAAGATGTAGAAGCTTGAGCCATTTGTAAAATGCTCATCCAACACACTGTACTGGAGACCGTCATTAACACTTTCATGTCATAAAAGTATAGCCAGACCCACAGAGGAAAGCTAGAGGTTCAAACCAGAGAAATGGCACACAGCGGAGCCGTAAGAGCCTCAGGATATTGATCTGTCCGGCGAGCCACTGTCATGCAGCTAATAGATTCCATCAGCCATATCTGAGTGCTGAAGTCAATGAGGGGTGATCCTATTAACCGGGGATTTGTAAACAGTTGATTTGGAGAAAAACGAAGAAGAGGTTTTCTGATGCCGGATCAGGGTCAGATCAGGGCTATCTGCATCTAGCTTTAAGGCCATGGCATGTTAGCAACCTTAATAATTTAAAACCCTGTTCTCACTTGGTATTAAAAGGATTCGCTTAAATGATAATAATAAAAAAAACATTGTTACAAACCTGTAAGAGTTCATTTCTTTTGCTGAACACAACATATATTTTAAAGAACAAATTTTGGTTATTGTGGCGAAGCATAATATACATATGTCAAACATTTTAACCATGATTTACTCACTAAAGTGTCAATCATTGTAATTATGTCAGAGATAGAATAAGAATCATTTTATGACTGATTAAAAGACTTTATCTAAGAATCACAGTGCAGCCCCATAATACTAATCAACTGTGATTTTAAATGGTTATACTTTACCACTATTCCTCAAACCACTAGCTTGTTCCCATTTGTTAATAATTTACAATATAATAAAATTTAAATGATCACTTACTGTATCTTTTATGTATTTAAATAGTACAGATCATAATAAAAGTGTTTAATTTTACACTGAATGATGATGGGACATGATCTCACATCATTTTTGAACCATGGCTCCACTGCACCGTAAAACCCAACAGTCAACTTTATCAAATGAAATGAGTGTAGTTAACTCAAAATTTCCTGAAAGTTAATTCTACTCATGGCGCTTCATTCCGCTGTGGCGACCCCAGATTAATAAAGGGACTTAGCCGAAAAGAAAATGAATGAATGAATTCTACTCATTTGAAAAGAGTTTGGAACTCAGTGTTGAAGGTAATGAGTTAATTAAATACCTCATTATTTCAACTTAAATGAAGTTCACAGTACTCATATAGATTAGTTTTTAACTCAAATGGTTTGTAGCAATCGGTTTACTCAAACGGTTTGAGTTGCCTTAACTTTTTGGGTTTTTCAATACTCAGTTGGTATGAGTTCTCTTCATTTATTGGCTTTTACTGTGCTCAAATTGCTTTATTTACTTAAGTTCACATACTCATTAGGATTATTTTTTTTTTACTTAAATGGTTTGTTGCAATCGGTTTCCTCAAACGGTTTGAGTTACCTTAACTTTTTAGGTTTTACAAAATGAAAAAAAATTATTCAAAGATGATTTCTTGCCTGAATTTAAACAAACAAATTAATTTGAACATTAATACGTTACTAATTTGTTTGTTTGAATTCAACACAAATAAATTGTTTGCAACAATTTTGCAGAAATAATTTTTCGGTGTACAGAACAGCAGATCTTATAATAAATGGCCAATGTTCAAAAAATCTGTGCAGTTTTGCCTAAAAAAAAGTATAAAACCAAAAGATGTTTATTAAAAAACACAATCTTTTAAGTGTAGTTATACTAGTTTGCATCACACACAGTGTTAGATCTATTAAATCATTAAAAATAAACATACAAGCGTAGGCATACGTATACATTTAAGTATGCACATTTAAATACACAGTAACCACTGGTCAGAAGTAAAAAGAGTTCTAAAAAATCATTCTCAAGTAAAAGTCCATTACTTGCCCAAATATGTAGTGCAGGTAGAGTAAAAGTATCTGTTGTAAATATTATACAAAGTAAGAGTAAAAAGTCGCCATTTTAAAAGTATTCAAGAGTAGTGAGTATTGAGAATTCATGATGTGAAAGGCGCATGCGTTTACGTGCAATTTGTGCACGGATGTGTAATGTTCTGTAGTGCATTAATGTTTAAGGGCATTTGGTGGTTTTAGTAAACATCCATCTTCTCATCAGTGACATGCAGTCTATAAAGTCTGTCGATCATTGCGTGTTAGGATTTTAGACATCTTCTTGCACACTTTTAATGCTTCCAAATTGGTTGTTGCATTTTTGAGGCGCCAATATCTTGGGGTTTTTTTTCAGTATGATGCAATTTACGTTTTATGTGCGATTTGATTGGACAAGAATGAGAGGACTGGGTAATCTACTTCAGCCAATTCCCAAAGATAGGAAAATAAAGTAGTGACTGCAGGTTGAGAAAAAATAGTGGAGTAAAAGTACCAGTACAGTACTAAAAAGGGAAAGTAAAAGTACACATTTTTATTTATTTATTTTAAAAGGGTTTTTCTCAACATTAAAACAAGACATTTAAACATCTGAACATCACATTATGACAAAACAACTCCAGGATAAAATACAAAACTTAAAAATAATAATAACAGTAAGAAAATTAAAAGATAAATATTAATAAAAAAATAATAATAAAATAAAAATAAAAAGAGTTAATATGGAGTATAAATATTTACATACAATATCAAAAGTAATTCACTTTTTAACCTTGATTTTATATTTAAGTTCTATTCTGCTGTAAGCTCTACTTGGTTGCAAAAGTGTAGAAAGGGGTTCCAAATGCTATAGAAGTCTTTTAACTTCCTTTTGACAATGTATGTCAGTTTTTCCAGAGCAAGATTACAGGACATTTCCTTGATCCATTGATTAGAAGAGGGCCTTTGAGTCTCTTTCAATTTTAAAGCAATAACGCGCTTGGCCTGCAGCAAACTAAAATCTATTATTTTGCGCTTCTTTGTATGCACAACCAGTGTACTTGGGTACCTATGAAATAAACACAGTTTGGGGTCGAGAGAAACGTTTTCCGCTGTTAATTGACAAATTAAACAAAGAGTCTCCTTCTAGAATTTCTACAACTCTTTACATTTCCACATACTGTTATGAAGCGGACAGGAGACAGAGGTAAGGAAACGTTAGGGTGTTTATTAAATGACAACAAGGAGCACATGAAGGATAGCCAGGAGGATCAGGAATGATGTTGGGGTCTTTTCCTCCGTGGCTGGGTAACAGGAATACACGAGGATGGACAGCACACACCAGATACAGCTGACAGAGGATGACACAGACTTGGAAGGACTGGAAGACAGGACGATTCGGGAGGACCAGGAAGACTAGGAGGAATACAAAGAGAACAGGTAAGTAAATCGTTTGTTTTAGCTGAGGATGACTACGCTGAGTGGTCGCTCAGTTGTCCGCTTTCGTCGAGACGAGCCCGGACAATGAGCGACTGGAGTGCTGTGCTTTTATCTGGTGCTCGTGAATGTGATGCAGCTGTGTGCTCATTAGAAGTCAGGTGATGGTGATCTTCGTGAGTGGGGGTCGTGAGAGCCTGACCAATCCATGACAGTACCCCCCTCCCCAGGGCCCGCTCCTGAGGGCCGACACCTCCGACGCCGTGGTGGTCTCCCTCTGCCTCTAGGCGCTGGGAACTCAGGGTGGCTCTCATGAAACTCCACCATGAGACTAGGATCGAGAATATCAGCTCTGGGAACCCATGTCCTTTCTTCGGGGCCGTACCCTTCCCAGTCCACCAGGTACTCCAACTGGCCACCACGACGTCGGGAACGCAAGATCTCCTTCACTGCGTAGACGGCTCCTTCTTCTAGGAGCAGTGGAGGAGGGGGTTCCTCTTCGTGGTCAGGCTCTGTGGAGGGAAGAACAGGATCGTGATAGGGTTTCAGGAGTGATACGTGGAATGTAGGGTGAATACGGTAGTGAGAGGGTAATTGTAGTTTGTAGGTGACGGGGTTAACCTGTTCCACGATGGTGAAGGGACCAACAAATCGGGGACTTAACTTGCGAGAGGGCAGTCGCATGCGTATGTCCCGGGTGGATAGCCACACCTTTTGTCCGGGTGTGTATCTGGGTTCTTCAGACCTTCTCCTATCGGCGGTTACCTTGCTTCGACGGACTGCCCTCTGCAGATGTTGATGAGCCTCGTCCCAGACTCTCTCGCTCTCCCGGAACCAGTGATCCACTGCGGGGACATCAGATGGTTCGCCATCCCAGGGAAAGAGCGGTGGTTGGAAGCCCAGGACGCACTGGAATGGCGTGAGTCCGGTGGAGGGTTGCCGCAGTGAATTTTGGGCATATTCTGCCCAGCCCAAATACTGGCTCCAGGAGTTCTGGTGACCACTGCAGAAGGTCCTCAGGAACCGTCCCACCTCCTGAATCTTCCTCTCTGTCTGCCCGTTGGTTTGGGGATGATATCCAGAAGAGAGGCTGACGGCCACACCTAGGAGCTTGAAGAAGGCTTTCCATAGACGTGAGATGAACTGTGGACCTCTGTCCGACACAATATCTTCTGGAATACCAAATGACCTGAAGACTTGATTAAAGATATTGTCGGCAGTTTCAAAGGCTGTGGGAAGACCTTTCAGAGGGATTAGTTTGACAAACTTTGAGAATCTATCTACTATGACTAGAATACAGGTATTACCTTCTGACGAAGGGAGGTCAGTGATAAAGTCCACTCCTAGGTGTGACCAGGGACGGTTCGGAATCGGCAAGGGATGGAGCTTTCCAGCGGGTAGATGACGTGGGCTCTTGGATTGGGCACAGTCCTTACAGCCCTGAACATATTGCCTCACATCCCTTGCCATGTTTGGCCACCAGAAGCGTTGGGATACTAGCGAGAGAGTATTGTTGATCCCTGGATGTCCAGTGCCTAGCGAGGTATGTAAGGAGTGGATCAGATCTACCCGGTGTTCAGGTGGTATGAACTGCCGATGAGGAGGGCATCCCGGCGGAGCAGGGGCTTCCGGAGTGGCAACGACTGGAGGAGCGTTCCAGGTGATCGGACAAATGGAGATGTGTTCGGGAAGAATCTTCGTTGGGAGTTCTTCATGATCGTGATGCTCGTGTAAACGAGAGAGAGCGTCTGCTCTTAGATTCTTGGGTCCTGGACGATAGGAAATGGAGAAATCAAAACGTGAGAAGAAAAGTGACCATCTGGCTTGACGTGGACATAGTCTCTTGGCCTCTTTGATGTATTGGAGGTTTTTGTGATCTGTGATCACCTGGAACGGATGTTTGGCTCCCTCCAACCAGTGACGCCACTCCTCCAAGGCTAGCTTGATTGCTAGAAGCTCCCTGTCTCCTATGCTGTAATTCTGCTCCGCCGGGCTCAACTTCCGAGAGAAATAGGCACAGGGATGCAGTCGGGGCGGTGTATCATGATGTTGAGATAATACTGCCCCGACGCCGGTGGTGGATGCGTCCACTTCCACCACGAAAGGAAGATTTGGGTCAGGATGAGTCAGGAGTGGGGCCCTTGTGAACTCCTTCTTAAGAAGGCGGAAGGCTGCGGCTGCTTCTTTGGTCCACTCCAGTCCTTTGGGTTTACCCTTGAGGAGATTAGTGAGAGGTGATGTAATCCTGCTGTAGTCCTTGATAAACCGTCTATAAAAGTTAGCAAACCCAAGAAACCTCTGGAGCTCCTTAATGGAAGTGGGTTCTGACCAGGATAGAACAGCCTCAATTTTCTTCCCATCCATACGTATACCGGTTTGGTCAATGATGTATCCCAAGAAATGAATCGACTTCTGGTGGAATGAGCATTTCTCCGCTTTGAGGTAGAGGTGATGTTCTCTCAATGTGTGTAGGACCTCCGCAACGTGTTGGCGATGTTCGGCCTCACTCCGGGAGTAAATGAGGATGTCATCTATGTACACTATTACACAGTGGTGAAGAAACTCCCGGAGGACTTCATGAATGAAGTTTTGGAATACGGAGGGGGCGTTGACCAGACCGTAAGGCATGACCTCATATTCATAGTGGCCAGTAGGGGTCACGAATGCTGTCTTCCATTGGTCCCCCTCACGTATTCTTATCAGATTATACGCGCTGCGGAGGTCCAATTTAGTGAAGACTTTAGCTTCTCGGAGCTGTTCCAAAGCGGCTGGTACCAGAGGAAGGGGATATCGGTATTTTACTGTACCGTTATTTAGGACCCTGTAGTCGATGCATGGACGCAGCCCTCCGTCCTTCTTGGCCACAAAGAAGAAGCTTGAGGCGGCTGGTGATTTTGAGTGACGTATGTACCCCTGACTCAGAGCCTCCCTTATGTAATCTTCCATTGCCTGATTCTCTGGAAGCGAGAGCGGGTAGATCCTACCTCTTGGCAACTGGGCATCTGGAACTAGGTCGATCGCGCAGTCCCATGGCCGATGCGGCGGTAGCTGGGAAGCTCTCTTGGGGCAGAAGACATCATGAAAGGAGCTGTACTCCTTAGGAATGTGGATAGACTGCTTCTCAGGAGGGCTCTCGACCGATGTTGCAAACAAAGAAATGGGGTTCCGACCTTGAAGAGGGAGATTTGGAAAACAGGCAGGTGTACATCCAGATCCCCATTTCTTTATCTCTCCTGTGCCCCAAGAGATGATGGGATCGTGCTTCACCAGCCACGGGCGCCCTAGAATGATGTCCATATTTGCACCCTCCAGAACCAGAAATTGAATCCTCTCTTGATGTAACAACCCCACTTGAAGAAGGATGTCTTCGCATTGTCGATGGATACGGGTCGAAGATCGAGTGCACTGGGTTATCGGTTGTATCTGGTATATATGCGAGGACGCCTCAGTACGGAGGTGGAGTTGACGACAGAGGGATTGGGAGATGAAGTTCCCTGCTGACCCGGAGTCGATGAGGGCTGTGACAAGGAGAGAAATAGAGGCAGTAGTTATTTGTACGGTGGTAGTAAGTGGTTTACATTGTTCAATATTCGTACTGAATACACTCACTGAAGTCCGAATGGGACGAAGGGGACACTCCATACGGGTGTGTCCACTGACACCGCAGTATAGACACAGACCCCGGGTCAGCCTCCTCTGTCGTTCCGCTGATGTCAGTCTTCCAGACTCTATTATCATGGGTTCTGGTTCTGGAGAGGCTGTTGACTCAGGCGATTGGAGGAGTGCAGACGAGGGGGTGATGGTGTCCTGTTGATAGGAACGGAGACGATCGGAACATCGGAGAGAATGTTGGATGAATCTCTCCAGACCCATTGTATCATCTAATGTGGCCAGTTGGATTCGGAGCGTGGGTTCCAAGCCGAGCCGGTACGTGGTCAACAACGATCTCTCATTCCATCCACTTGCAGCTGCTAGAGTGCGAAACCGGAGAGCATATTCCTGTGTAGATAGAGTACCTTGCTTTAGATGATACAGCTGCTCTCCAGCGGCTACTTCCCCATCAGAACGTCCAAACACCTCTTTGAAATACTCCGTGAAGGTAGTGATGGAATTCATGACCGGCCCGGCTTGGTTCCAGATCGTCTCAGCCCATTTAAGTGCAGGTCCAGAGAGTAGAGATACGATGTAGGCGATCTTCGACTTATCTGTGGGATATAGAGAAGGTTGCATTTCGAATATGAGGGAACATTGTAACAGAAAACCATTGCACTCCCCCGCTCCGCCTGAGTAGGGCGCTGGTCGGGCCATGGGACTGGAAGGAAGGGCCGAAGAAGAAACTGTGGAGGCGGAAGTGCTCGGTGCTGGTGGTGCGTTGGAAAGTGGAGCTGGTGGCTGTAGAATCCGCTTCAACTGGTCCACCAGCTCTTGAAGGTGATCGGGGGTGCTCATGTTGTCGTCGTTAATGGTCCGGGCTTCTGTTATGAAGCGGACAGGAGACAGAGGTAAGGAAACGTTAGGGTGTTTATTAAATGACAACAAGGAGCACATGAAGGATAGCCAGGAGGATCAGGAATGATGTTGGGGTCTTTTCCTCCGTGGCTGGGTAACAGGAATACACGAGGATGGACAGCACACACCAGATACAGCTGACAGAGGATGACACAGACTTGGAAGGACTGGAAGACAGGACGATTCGGGAGGACCAGGAAGACTAGGAGGAATACAAAGAGAACAGGTAAGTAAATCGTTTGTTTTAGCTGAGGATGACTACGCTGAGTGGTCGCTCAGTTGTCCGCTTTCGTCGAGACGAGCCCGGACAATGAGCGACTGGAGTGCTGTGCTTTTATCTGGTGCTCGTGAATGTGATGCAGCTGTGTGCTCATTAGAAGTCAGGTGATGGTGATCTTCGTGAGTGGGGGTCGTGAGAGCCTGACCAATCCATGACACATACAAAGTGTACCTCTTTCTTCTCTGCATTTTGTACAAAAGTCAGGAATGTTTGAATTGAATTTATTTAGCTTTACTGGGGTAATGTATGTTCTAAAAAGCTATCTATACTGCAGTAGTCTACATCTAGTATTGATACTATGGGTTTGGGCAAATACACATGATTCTTCCATTCTTCCAAAGTGCACATTTTTAAAACAACTTAATAAATGATAATTCCTTATAAAAATGACTTAATTACAGTAATTTGAGTATTTAATTTGTTACTTTACACCACTGCCACTAGTACTATACAATTACTTCATTACTTGCATTTATTTGACAGCAAAACTTTTGTTTTAGTGCAGCATTTGATTGACGAGTGAGTAGGCGATTCACTGCTGATTTGAACACCTTTGACCACACGAGCATTTACATTAAGATTAAACTGAGGTTGTGTGTGTTTTTGAATATACTTACAAATGTGGTTAAAGGTGGCAAAGCTTGAAACATTTTGTACCCTGTATACAGTTATATTTAATGTCGTCAAGGTCTAAACAGGATCTAGGGGTTTCTTCTTGTTCCCATTTGTAAGAAAAACAGAGTGGAAAAGAACAGTTGGCAGAGGATTTTCAAGAGTGAAAAATGCTTTTTTGCAAATAAATAGATCTGTGTCGCGCTTCTGCTAGGAGACAGCCTAACTCACGCCAGGGTTCAATAATTAATTCCTGTGTTGAGAGTTTCAGAGACGTGCTGATTGGGCTGATTTTCTCTTCTTCTTTTCCTCTTTTTTTTCCCCTTCTCTGTTATGATACAAAGGAGGCCGTTTGAAGTAATTTGTCCCAGAGAGAGTGGCTTGGAATACCATGCATGCTTTGATTTAGCAAAGCAAATTTAATTTTGTTTGCTTTATGCAAACCAGCCAGGACCGAAGGGGCTTTCTCTGATTTGGCTTTGGGGTGGGGGAGGCATCCGGTTCTAATGGAAGCGTGAGAGGAGTACGTTCACCAATGGATTCACTATCTAATACAGCATGCGGTTCAAAAGTACAGCTCCCATCCCCCTCCTTTCCATGCCTATAAATAATTGTCTTATTTTTGTACGTTTCATACTAATAACGAAAGCAATTCCAGCTTCTTTTGTTTTGCTTTTGGAGAACTATCTGATTTGAATGCTTCCTAATATGCTTAGCTAATCTTACGGTTGTGTGTCTAGCTGTGGTTATGGATCTATTGGGCACGGTTCACAAACCTTTACGACTGCTCTCTTCGTGCTATTGTGTTCTAGCTCATATAGCAAGGCTTTCTCTTCAGGGTCACGCAGTCTCCTGTTTGTGAATTGTCTCGTACAAGCAGCCACTCAGGTTGGATTCTCAATAACAGCCCTCCATAACGGTGGTTTTATAATGAAAAGGACAAAAACTATCCCCAAGGTCACAACCTTAAAAACATTGTATCTCCAGCACTCATTTCTGTGCACTTTGGCTGTACTATATACTTAATCGCATTTTCAGTTCGTGGTTCGTACCTGAACGAGGGGGGGAAAATATGGGTGGTCCACTTTTGTTGAAAGACTATTCAAGAAATAATGAGTGAATAAAGTAAAAGCCCATTTCTTATCGTTTTGGAGATATAAATATACAGAGAAACCTCTCTGTTCTTTTGTTATACAAAACTTATCCAATATCTTTCAAGCTCTCGCCGCAGTTTAAAGGTCTTAATTGGATTCTATCAATATATTGCTTGACACGACCTCAGGTCCGCCACATTCCCTCTCTGCTCTGCGGAGGAAAGCCGCCTCATTCATTCCAGCAGGCTTTGTAATGCCGTGAATATTCTTGGTTAAATTGATGGTTTTCAGAGCTATTATTTAAGCCTGATTGGACCGCAAAAGCATGTTTTAAATGAAGTGAATGTCAAGAAAGAAAGAAAGCAAGAGAGAAAATGGCATGTTACCTCCACACGCAGGCCCCTATGAAGTGTCCGTCGAGTGTAAAACTTTGTAAGTATTTGTATGAAAGGTACAAATGACTCGGTTATTAAAATAGAATTAGGCTGCCAGGCTTTGAGTAACAGTCAGCCCTGTCGTTCTCTCGCTCTCCTCTTTCTTCCTTTGTTCCGTGGCTCCTGACTGGCATTTGATTGCCAAGACAGCAATGCCCATGTCTGACCCTGCCCCATGACAGAAACACCATGGCACAATGCTTCTACAATACTTTCTACAGCATATTGAAGGATCAGAGCTCCTATAAAGTGGGTGCTATTGAAATCTCAGCATGCTTGGGTAAACATATTGTCGCATTGACATGTGCAGTTAGTCTTATTTACTTTTTAGCATAAGCAATTTGCAGTCCTGGGATAAACCTCTGTTAGTGCATTACATGAAGGCACAATGGAGTCTTATATTTAAAATCTGTTACTTTGAGTGAAAATAATTATTTTGTTTATTCATGGCTAAAATAACAATAGAGTTGAACTTCTCTTGATTTGAGGTTGGTAACTTAGATTCTTAATTATGCTAAAGTGGTACATTTTAAGAGAATAGTTCAACAAAGATTTAAATTTGCTGGTAATTAACTCACTTTCACGCTATCCATCATTCATTTCTTCTTTAGTGGAACATTAAGGGTGATTTTTAGATGAAATTAGGGTCATTGGTGATTCAAATAAAAGCAAGCCAATGGCTACCAGCATTTAGTAAGAGTAAAAACAAAACTAAATTATTAAATGTGGCTCCCCATGATACATCAAGTGATGTTTTATAAACAAATTTCGGGAGGAGCACGCGCAGAAGTTTCAGTATCAAATACGTCATTGACAATTATTCTATTATCCAATCAGTTCTTGACCAAACCCCTATATATACCAAAGCTGTCTTACCTGCAGCATCTTACGACTTTAGCATCCCTCCACCACCCCGTCACCTCACCTCTTAAGCATTACTATCCCGGGGGGAGCGTTCTGGGGCCGGGCTAGATACTTCGCTCGAATCCCTATTCCTCTTTGTTTCCTGATAAGAGGAATGACTCGAGTTTGGGTGTCTTCCCCGAGCTCAGAGCCCTCTTCCCGGACAGCACGCCAAATGCGCTTTATTCTGAAACTGTTGCAAGTGTGAACTCGTGAAAATATAGCTGCACAATATATTGTTTCAGCATTGATATCGCAATTTGTACATTTAGAATAGTCAAATTGTCAAGCACTGTTGTGTCTGAATTATAGTTGACCAGGATATACAGAATTGTATTTAATTGCTGTGTTTATATGGAATTTAAATACAATTTATGCAGCTAAAGTTTTCTTGTTTCTTGTCTAAATATCTACAACAAGAGTTTTTACTTACCATAAATGGCAGATCATTTTAAAACTCTTAATTTTGACTTATTTCTTGTGAAGTCGAAAAACAAAACAATATTTTTACTTGATCCAAGAATTTTTTAATATTTGAGCTAGAAACGACACAAAGCAAAGTAAGAAAAGCATTTTTTCCATTGTGATTATTTAATTTCAGTACTTGACTACAGTTAGACTCCGCATAAAACTGTCAAATAGAGCTACTGTATTCAAAGCATCTTGTGAAACTGTATTCATATCGCGATATTTATTGCAGCAAAAATTAAATATCACAAAATCAGATTTTTCAACATCGTACAGCCTTACATCAAAGTGTTATTGAGCAAAACAGTAAACATTAAGATAACATTGATTCACATCATTATGCAACAGGAAGCTTGTGCTCCAAACTGTCGTGAACATGATTAACAACGTTTTCTGAGGCTGTAGATTAAAGGTAAGAATGTGGTAAATTATGTTCAGTTTCTTGCACAGATTGGTTGTTTGAATTCATGAGACCTGAGTGTATCATGAGGAGTCATGTGGATTGTGTTTTGCCTATTTTTTTTTTTTTTTAATTGCTGGTAGCCATTTCACTTAATCCGAGTCATGGTTTTAGCAAATACAACAACAAAAAAGAAGTTAAAAGCACTTTTAAAATCTAGAGACTCTATCATACACCCGGCGCAAAGGTTTTTTCAGTTTATTTATGACAATTTGCATTTGTATAATCTTATAATTAGCAGTATTATTTATGATATGCATATTTATATTTGTTTTGATAAAAAACAAGCTTAGATTTGTCCACCTGTCTGGTTTTGCATTACTATGTGGGACATAAGAATAGGACGTGTGTTTGGATATAACTCAGTTTTTTGACCACACTTCGTTATTATTGTTCATTTATTCGTTTGCTGAAAATTAGAACTGAATTTAGAAATAGTTTTGAAACAAATCTTTGTGCTTAACAAATGAAATTAAATATTTAGGCTGATGGATGTCTTTAGTGGAGTGCGTAAAACACCGTTTCCTTACTCCGAAAGTAAAGGAGTAAAGTAAAGAGTAAAAGTGAAGTACAGAGGCGGAATGGAGGAGGCTCATTCTTTATCCTAGCGCTGCAGGTGGTCTGTTTAACAGTTTTCTCGCTAGTAATGTGTTTAGTTTTTCTACACTTACAAAGTCCGTCATGTAAATAGCAAATTTGCCTTGGCGCAATGCAACTGACTCTTAAAGGAAATAAGAGATTCTGATTGGTTTAATGCACGTTATGCTCAAAACACACCCATAACTCATTAAGAGAATAAGCACAACCCTGTTATGGACCAGTGCACAAATTGTATTTTTCCATCCTTAAAATATAGCAAAAGTGGATTCAGACATACTCTTAATGCTTTTGCGCCATGTGCTTTAGACTTTAGATTGTTAAAATAGAGCCCTTAACCTTGACTCTCAGTGGGACAATATCTGTAAAAATAATTAGTGACTTGTTTTAGATCCATAAAATTAGCAAACTTTAATTTCCTTCTGTTTCAATCCCACATTTCCAGTATTGACGGATATTTGAAACCATCCTTACATTCTGACACAAAGAATGATTTTATTTCAAAATATTTTGACATTGTGTTTCTTTTATGCAGTTTTTTTGTAACGTCTGACATTACAAGGGCAAGTGAGCCTATCCAAGTGCATTTGCTCACTTTGATTTACTGTAGTTGGAGAATATCCGCAGAACACAGGTTTCAAGGAAATCAAAACGAAGGGCGTTTTAAGCACACATTCCTCAAGGCATCACATAAACACTTTTACAACACTTTTACAGCGCTTTTACAATGTCACGCTGTCAAGGCACCAGGTTTTTGTCGCTGTGGATTTTCCTCCAGCACATAGCAAACGATTTTCTCCCTCTTTTTTTTCCTCTCCACGTAGAATCACATAATAGAATCCCCGGTATAATCACAGTGTGAGGCTGAAATAATAGATTAATCAGATTAGGATGATTCCGAAACAAACAGCGCCTTCTCCTCAAATGTATCGATGTTGTCTGCTGTAGCGGAGGCCTGCTAATGCCTCGATCACATTGCTTTTCCATGCAGATTGCGCTAATTATATGGGAGGTGATAATGTCATGGATACACGCTCGTAGTCTAGCGGCGGGATATAAGACGTTTTATCAGGCCCGTTTGGGATGGATGATGAAGGATTGGAAATTGCTAGTGCAATTAAAGTGATGTAGACGTACGCGACGGGTCATTTTCTCACAAATGATCAAATACCTGTATAGCAAGGTTGTGAAATATTGGATTCTGTTGGGCTGATTTTAGTGTAGTAGTTAAGTGCTCTTTGATTGGCTGAGAAGCGATAAAGGGCTAATTTTGCACTCTGCTGATAGCAATCTGGGTGATAAGATTAAGGGGGAACTTAAAATAGCCTGACAAAAAATATGCTAGTGGGTTAGCCTTGCTTATACGATTGGGCTGTTGGCTGGCTGAAGGACAGATGGCTCAGCTGCAAGGAGGGGCACGACTACCGTGAGCCATGACAATTTGTTAAAAAAGAAAAAAAGAGAGCGGCTGCATATCCCAGCATCCCTTGTGTGTACGTGTGTGTGTGTGTGTGTGTGTGTGTGTTTGTGACCTCAGAGGAGAGTGTGTTTCAGAGGCGCTGATGTGGAGGGGCGAACCCCGAGCTCCATCTCCCTGCGACTATAAACACGTCAGCCGACACACGCCGCTGCAATCTGGAACCAGATTTACTGCCGAGGAAATATGGCAGCCTTTTTATTGGTCCAAATACTTGTCAGTCATAATTTATTGGCTGTTGCTAGGCCTGCTGTGATGTCAGTGAATCGTCCCTGCCAAGAACATGAGAAAAAGAGCGAGGGAGAGAGAGAATCTGTTTCATTCACGAAGGGCTTAGGGTTTTGTCAATGTCACAGTTCTTTTCTGATCTGTGTAACACCCACAAGCAAATTGCACAATAATCCACGTCATTCCATTTCCTCAGATCCTCGATCCCTGTGCTACGCTGGCCAAGTCTTCTTTCATTGGATTCAGCGTTTTACTTTTTTTTTTTGTATTAATTCAAATGTTGGCTCAGTTTAGACAAAAGACGATTTTGTAGGTTGAGCTTTATTATAAAGGATGGGAACTGTAAAGAATTAAATGACTTTGGTTTTGTTATTTTCCAAAATAGCAGTTTCACTAGTGGCACAGTGGATAGCACGATCGCCTCACAGCAAGATGGTCGCTGGTTTGAGTCTCAGCTGGGTCAGTTGTCATTTCTGTGTGGAGTTTGCATGTTCTCCCCTTGTTGGCATGGGTTTCCTCCAGGTGCTCCGGTTTCCCCCACCATCTAAAGACATGCTCTGTAGGTAAATTGAATAAACTAAATTGGCCGTAGTGTATGAGTGTGAGTGTGTATGGGTGTTTCCCAGTACTGGGTTGCGGCTGGAAGGGCATCCGCTGTGTAAAACATATGCTGGAATAGTTGGCGGTTCATTCTGCTTTGGCGACCTCTGAATGAATACATTTATAATCCGTCTTTCACAAATTTTGCATTCTGACACTGTGAGACTCTGTGCCTGGTTGTGTTACATGAGAGCTCTATAATATATATCTCAAAATAAGAGTCCCACATGAAAAGTAAGTATTATACAAGCTTAGATAAACTTAAACGAAAGGAGGGAAATTATCATTGCTGTAATCTCATTAGGAAACATTGTGGCCAGTCAAACTCTGCCTAGAGCGTGCTTATTAATTATCCTGCGTGTTATGTTCTGATTGGCCTGTTTTCACAGGGATTTTACACTCATGGGGTTCAACATGAGAACGAGGAAACATTGGTGTTTGAGAATCACGGTATGCCATTTCCATGTTCTGAACTCTTATTATTAAGCTATGCCTTGGTATATCCAGATTTTCATGGCTTATTGCTTGAGCTTGTACTCATGCAAACACAACATACATACTGTTATATTCACTGCGATCATCTTTTTATTTTTGAACTAATTAGAAATACATTTGCTGTGATTTACTTCTAACAAACATAATGACACCATTTACTCTGCTAAGAGTAATGTTAGGCTTCACAGTGGGTAGCACAGCTCAGCTGGGTCAGTTTGCATGTTCTCCCGTATTGGCGTCGGTTTCCTCCGGGTGCTCCGGTTTCCCCCACAAGTCCAAAGACATGCAGTACAGGTGAACTGGGTGCACTAAATTGTCCGTCGTGTTGGACTACTTTTTTAGCAATAAAACAAACAAACAAACAAACAAACAAAAAGTTTACATTAAATTAGAAATTACAGTCTCTAAACCATCCTTCCTCTCTTAATTCTCATTCTCTTTGCAGATGGGATAGTGGGCCAAATCAAAGGTTATCATGGGCCAACTTTGGCCCACAGGCCCTAGTTTGGGCATCTCTGCTTTAAAATATAAGGAGTTTTCATGTGTATTTCTAAACTAGTTGTTATGAAGCGGACAGGAGACAGAGGTAAGGAAACGTTAGGGTGTTTATTAAATGACAACAAGGAGCACATGAAGGATAGCCAGGAGGATCAGGAATGATGTTGGGGTCTTTTCCTCCGTGGCTGGGTAACAGGAATACACGAGGATGGACAGCACACACCAGATACAGCTGACAGAGGATGACACAGACTTGGAAGGACTGGAAGACAGGACGATTCGGGAGGACCAGGAAGACTAGGAGGAATACAAAGAGAACAGGTAAGTAAATCGTTTGTTTTAGCTGAGGATGACTACGCTGAGTGGTCGCTCAGTTGTCCGCTTTCGTCGAGACGAGCCCGGACAATGAGCGACTGGAGTGCTGTGCTTTTATCTGGTGCTCGTGAATGTGATGCAGCTGTGTGCTCATTAGAAGTCAGGTGATGGTGATCTTCGTGAGTGGGGGTCGTGAGAGCCTGACCAATCCATGACAGTACCCCCCTCCCCAGGGCCCGCTCCTGAGGGCCGACACCTCCGACGCCGTGGTGGTCTCCCTCTGCCTCTAGGCGCTGGGAACTCAGGGTGGCTCTCATGAAACTCCACCATGAGACTAGGATCGAGAATATCAGCTCTGGGAACCCATGTCCTTTCTTCGGGGCCGTACCCTTCCCAGTCCACCAGGTACTCCAACTGGCCACCACGACGTCGGGAACGCAAGATCTCCTTCACTGCGTAGACGGCTCCTTCTTCTAGGAGCAGTGGAGGAGGGGGTTCCTCTTCGTGGTCAGGCTCTGTGGAGGGAAGAACAGGATCGTGATAGGGTTTCAGGAGTGATACGTGGAATGTAGGGTGAATACGGTAGTGAGAGGGTAATTGTAGTTTGTAGGTGACGGGGTTAACCTGTTCCACGATGGTGAAGGGACCAACAAATCGGGGACTTAACTTGCGAGAGGGCAGTCGCATGCGTATGTCCCGGGTGGATAGCCACACCTTTTGTCCGGGTGTGTATCTGGGTTCTTCAGACCTTCTCCTATCGGCGGTTACCTTGCTTCGACGGACTGCCCTCTGCAGATGTTGATGAGCCTCGTCCCAGACTCTCTCGCTCTCCCGGAACCAGTGATCCACTGCGGGGACATCAGATGGTTCGCCATCCCAGGGAAAGAGCGGTGGTTGGAAGCCCAGGACGCACTGGAATGGCGTGAGTCCGGTGGAGGGTTGCCGCAGTGAATTTTGGGCATATTCTGCCCAGCCCAAATACTGGCTCCAGGAGTTCTGGTGACCACTGCAGAAGGTCCTCAGGAACCGTCCCACCTCCTGAATCTTCCTCTCTGTCTGCCCGTTGGTTTGGGGATGATATCCAGAAGAGAGGCTGACGGCCACACCTAGGAGCTTGAAGAAGGCTTTCCATAGACGTGAGATGAACTGTGGACCTCTGTCCGACACAATATCTTCTGGAATACCAAATGACCTGAAGACTTGATTAAAGATATTGTCGGCAGTTTCAAAGGCTGTGGGAAGACCTTTCAGAGGGATTAGTTTGACAAACTTTGAGAATCTATCTACTATGACTAGAATACAGGTATTACCTTCTGACGAAGGGAGGTCAGTGATAAAGTCCACTCCTAGGTGTGACCAGGGACGGTTCGGAATCGGCAAGGGATGGAGCTTTCCAGCGGGTAGATGACGTGGGCTCTTGGATTGGGCACAGTCCTTACAGCCCTGAACATATTGCCTCACATCCCTTGCCATGTTTGGCCACCAGAATCGTTGGGATACTAGCGAGAGAGTATTGTTGATCCCTGGATGTCCAGTGCCTAGCGAGGTATGTAAGGAGTGGATCAGATCTACCCGGTGTTCAGGTGGTATGAACTGCCGATGAGGAGGGCATCCCGGCGGAGCAGGGGCTTCCGGAGTGGCAACGACTGGAGGAGCGTTCCAGGTGATCGGACAAATGGAGATGTGTTCGGGAAGAATCTTCGTTGGGAGTTCTTCATGATCGTGATGCTCGTGTAAACGAGAGAGAGCGTCTGCTCTTAGATTCTTGGGTCCTGGACGATAGGAAATGGAGAAATCAAAACGTGAGAAGAAAAGTGACCATCTGGCTTGACGTGGACATAGTCTCTTGGCCTCTTTGATGTATTGGAGGTTTTTGTGGTCTGTGATCACCTGGAACGGATGTTTGGCTCCCTCCAACCAGTGACGCCACTCCTCCAAGGCTAGCTTGATTGCTAGAAGCTCCCTGTCTCCTATGCTGTAATTCTGCTCCGCCGGGCTCAACTTCCGAGAGAAATAGGCACAGGGATGCAGTCGGGGCGGTGTATCATGATGTTGAGATAATACTGCCCCGACGCCGGTGGTGGATGCGTCCACTTCCACCACGAAAGGAAGATTTGGGTCAGGATGAGTCAGGAGTGGGGCCCTTGTGAACTCCTTCTTAAGAAGGCGGAAGGCTGCGGCTGCTTCTTTGGTCCACTCCAGTCCTTTGGGTTTACCCTTGAGGAGATTAGTGAGAGGTGATGTAATCCTGCTGTAGTCCTTGATAAACCGTCTATAAAAGTTAGCAAACCCAAGAAACCTCTGGAGCTCCTTAATGGAAGTGGGTTCTGACCAGGATAGAACAGCCTCAATTTTCTTCCCATCCATACGTATACCGGTTTGGTCAATGATGTATCCCAAGAAATGAATCGACTTCTGGTGGAATGAGCATTTCTCCGCTTTGAGGTAGAGGTGATGTTCTCTCAATGTGTGTAGGACCTCCGCAACGTGTTGGCGATGTTCGGCCTCACTCCGGGAGTAAATGAGGATGTCATCTATGTACACTATTACACAGTGGTGAAGAAACTCCCGGAGGACTTCATGAATGAAGTTTTGGAATACGGAGGGGGCGTTGACCAGACCGTAAGGCATGACCTCATATTCATAGTGGCCAGTAGGGGTCACGAATGCTGTCTTCCATTGGTCCCCCTCACGTATTCTTATCAGATTATACGCGCTGCGGAGGTCCAATTTAGTGAAGACTTTAGCTTCTCGGAGCTGTTCCAAAGCGGCTGGTACCAGAGGAAGGGGATATCGGTATTTTACTGTACCGTTATTTAGGACCCTGTAGTCGATGCATGGACGCAGCCCTCCGTCCTTCTTGGCCACAAAGAAGAAGCTTGAGGCGGCTGGTGATTTTGAGTGACGTATGTACCCCTGACTCAGAGCCTCCCTTATGTAATCTTCCATTGCCTGATTCTCTGGAAGCGAGAGCGGGTAGATCCTACCTCTTGGCAACTGGGCATCTGGAACTAGGTCGATCGCGCAGTCCCATGGCCGATGCGGCGGTAGCTGGGAAGCTCTCTTGGGGCAGAAGACATCATGAAAGGAGCTGTACTCCTTAGGAATGTGGATAGACTGCTTCTCAGGAGGGCTCTCGACCGATGTTGCAAACAAAGAAATGGGGTTCCGACCTTGAAGAGGGAGATTTGGAAAACAGGCAGGTGTACATCCAGATCCCCATTTCTTTATCTCTCCTGTGCCCCAAGAGATGATGGGATCGTGCTTCACCAGCCACGGGCGCCCTAGAATGATGTCCATATTTGCACCCTCCAGAACCAGAAATTGAATCCTCTCTTGATGTAACAACCCCACTTGAAGAAGGATGTCTTCGCATTGTCGATGGATACGGGTCGAAGATCGAGTGCACTGGGTTATCGGTTGTATCTGGTATATATGCGAGGACGCCTCAGTACGGAGGTGGAGTTGACGACAGAGGGATTGGGAGATGAAGTTCCCTGCTGACCCGGAGTCGATGAGGGCTGTGACAAGGAGAGAAATAGAGGCAGTAGTTATTTGTACGGTGGTAGTAAGTGGTTTACATTGTTCAATATTCGTACTGAATACACTCACTGAAGTCCGAATGGGACGAAGGGGACACTCCATACGGGTGTGTCCACTGACACCGCAGTATAGACACAGACCCCGGGTCAGCCTCCTCTGTCGTTCCGCTGATGTCAGTCTTCCAGACTCTATTATCATGGGTTCTGGTTCTGGAGAGGCTGTTGACTCAGGCGATTGGAGGAGTGCAGACGAGGGGGTGATGGTGTCCTGTTGATAGGAACGGAGACGATCGGAACATCGGAGAGAATGTTGGATGAATCTCTCCAGACCCATTGTATCATCTAATGTGGCCAGTTGGATTCGGAGAGTGGGTTCCAAGCCGAGCCGGTACGTGGTCAACAACGATCTCTCATTCCATCCACTTGCAGCTGCTAGAGTGCGAAACCGGAGAGCATATTCCTGTGTAGATAGAGTACCTTGCTTTAGATGATACAGCTGCTCTCCAGCGGCTACTTCCCCATCAGAACGTCCAAACACCTCTTTGAAATACTCCGTGAAGGTAGTGATGGAATTCATGACCGGCCCGGCTTGGTTCCAGATCGTCTCAGCCCATTTAAGTGCAGGTCCAGAGAGTAGAGATACGATGTAGGCGATCTTCGACTTATCTGTGGGATATAGAGAAGGTTGCATTTCGAATATGAGGGAACATTGTAACAGAAAACCATTGCACTCCCCCGCTCCGCCTGAGTAGGGCGCTGGTCGGGCCATGGGACTGGAAGGAAGGGCCGAAGAAGAAACTGTGGAGGCGGAAGTGCTCGGTGCTGGTGGTGCGTTGGAAAGTGGAGCTGGTGGCTGTAGAATCCGCTTCAACTGGTCCACCAGCTCTTGAAGGTGATCGGGGGTGCTCATGTTGTCGTCGTTATGGGTCCGGGCTTCTGTTATGAAGCGGACAGGAGACAGAGGTAAGGAAACGTTAGGGTGTTTATTAAATGACAACAAGGAGCACATGAAGGATAGCCAGGAGGATCAGGAATGATGTTGGGGTCTTTTCCTCCGTGGCTGGGTAACAGGAATACACGAGGATGGACAGCACACACCAGATACAGCTGACAGAGGATGACACAGACTTGGAAGGACTGGAAGACAGGACGATTCGGGAGGACCAGGAAGACTAGGAGGAATACAAAGAGAACAGGTAAGTAAATCGTTTGTTTTAGCTGAGGATGACTACGCTGAGTGGTCGCTCAGTTGTCCGCTTTCGTCGAGACGAGCCCGGACAATGAGCGACTGGAGTGCTGTGCTTTTATCTGGTGCTCGTGAATGTGATGCAGCTGTGTGCTCATTAGAAGTCAGGTGATGGTGATCTTCGTGAGTGGGGGTCGTGAGAGCCTGACCAATCCATGACACTAGTAGTGTTTTGAAATGAATATAATTGTCTATAATCACACACACAAAATGTATAATTGTTGCATACCTAGCCTACATTTAGTCATATCACTTAACATCTCTTTAAATAAATAAAAAATTTAAAGGGGGGCTAATGATTCTCACTTCAACTATAGATAGATAGATAGATAGATAGATAGATAGATAGATAGATAGATAGATAGATAGATAGATAGATAGATAGATAGATAGATAGATAGATAGATAGATAGATAGATAGATAGATAGATAGATAGATAGATAGATATGTTATATTTGATACATTGCACATTCTGATTCTCACATTCTGAGAGTTTTCTAAATACGGTCACTTGTCAGAGAGTCAATGAAAAACAAAAAAGTAAACACAAGGCCCAAGGCCCCGAAAAGCAAAGAATGTACAGCGGTGGAAAGAACAGCATGTACAAACAAGCTTAATTTCATTTAATCTCTTTTGATAGAATAGGTGAAACCACAGCAATTATGGTGTCAGAAGTGTGCAGAAATTGGAGAAAAGAAAAGATCAAAGCAGCCTGTCCTTTCTTGAAAAGACAAAATGAATATCAAGGAGAATGCGAGAGCAGTGGGGTGGGATATTTAGAGAAAGAAAGAAAAAAAGGAAAAGAAAAATGAAGTGAAATGCCATTGACTCTTTTGAAAAATGATGCTCGATTTATGAAGGACTATTAAAATGTTTATATTTACAGCATTTTGTTCTGTATCAAAATAATTAATTGCCACCGTTTGCAAATTAAACGTACATTACAACGTAATTAAGAAAGCAAATGAGTCCAAGCTTCCCTAAAGCAACCGGAGAGAGAGAGAGTTGGAGAGCGAGAGAGATAGATAATGCACATTTTAAATGCGTTTGAGCTAAATAGTTGCAATACATTATCTTATTAGATGCGTGCTATTGTTTTGAGGCATTGGTTCACTGTGTTGTTATGGATCATCTTAAGGCCTGGGCTGAATTAATGATAGTGTTTTGTATTTCACACCACTTCCTTATCCCAGCACCGCGTCAGATATTTCATGTGAAGTATTTCAGATGCTGACCCTGATCTTCTCTTGATCTATAGGTGCTTCCACTTATAATACAAACAAGTCAATACGCAGCACTTCAAACAGACGTTGGGTTTTCTTGGCACGCTCACTCTCAGACGCTGCAGCCGGATGGGGGACGACGTCTATATCACAGCCAAACTGCAGCCCATAAAGTATCATTTTTTGCTATAACCTTCCCTCTTTAGAGAGAAAACAGATATAAAAGTATATAGCGTGTGCTTTACTGTCACCCCTTCACCTTGCCTGGCAGCTGCACGCGCTGCTGATGGATGCCTCACGTCGGCTGCCTTTTAATTGCTCGTAAATTTCTGATCCAGTAAAACGCTGCATTCTTGGAGCACAGCAGCTCTAAGGAGAAGCAAAACAGCAAAGGGAGAAGCTGATGCTATTGAGCAGTGAAGGACAGTCAGCTGAATCGCTTTGCCTATTCCTTCAACATTATAGGCAGGTGTGTAAATGTCTCATGTTAGAAGGCAAGTAGTCATTATACATTAATTATATGCCATTAGCAGCTGCCTCTGTTTCATCTCATTTATCAGATATAAAATTATGGTGCAAAAAGGATTATCTAATAAATAAAAAGAATACCCAGAAAGGGTATTGTTTGTTTGTTTCATTTTATACCAGTTTTGAGATATTTTATCTTGATCTAACACAAATCAAATCTCAATCGATGTATAAAATCATGATTAAAATGATAACATCAGTAGTGGCCAACAGTGATGTCCAGCCAAGAAAAACTGTAGTCTTTCATCTAAACATAATTATATAATTATGATAACTTTGCTAAGGTGAATTTTTAACGGGGTGACTCAGTGGCGCAGTAGGTATGCTGTCGCCTCACAGCAAGAAGGTCACTGGTTCGAGCCTCGGCTGGGTCATTTGGCGTTTCTGTGTGGAGTTTGCACGTTCTCCCTTTGTTCGCGTGGGTTTCCTCCGGGTGCTCCGGTTTCCCCCACAGTCCAAAGACATGCGCTATAGGTGAATTGGGTAAGCTAAATTGTCCATAGTGTATGAGTGTGTGTGTATGTTTCCCTGTTGGGTTGCGGCTGGAAGGGCATCCGCTGCGTAAAAACGTGCTGATAAGTTTGCGGTTCATTCCACTGTCGCGACCCCGGATTAATAAAAGGACTAAGGCGAAAATAAATGAATGAATTTGGTGGATTTCATCAGAACACTAGCCGACAAATATTCTATTTTTTAGTGCCTGACAATTAGTTTCATGGTAGGACATTGGCACTTTAATTGTACTGTAGTTGTGATTAATATACATTAATATGGAAGATAGTCTGAAACTTGTATCTTGGTAAGCTGCAAGCTGCTCATGAGGAAAAGTAGCTTAGCTTTTTGGTCTCTGATCAGTGAGGACATGTTTACACTCTCATACCTTCACAAATCTCCGCTGGAGCTCGCCAGAAGAAGCGAGAATAAAAATAGCTTATTTAAATTAACTGAAATAAAACTTTTCTTGAGTTTTTTTTGGTACTTAATTGTTTTATGTTAAATCTACTTAATCATTAATATTTAACTGAATCAATTTGTGTTGGGACAAGCTGAATGTATTTAGTAGCTAGCTACGCTACAATTTACTTTCAAAAACTAGCTAGTTACATTGAAGGTACTTATTTCGCCAAGGCTTATATTACAAAACAATAATTAACATTAATTTTGAGTAAAATATTTGGTAATTAAAGCTTAATGCTTTATTAAATTCATTCACTTATTTAAGTTAAATTAACAGACTGTCTAGCGTCAAAGTACAAAACTGCAACAAGTGTAGCATTGCAAGAACAAAATAATTACTCTGATTAAGCATATGTAAGCATTTTCTCAAAAACAAAAAATTTGACCCATGGCTTCATTTTAATAAGAAATTGTATTGAAGCCATTATTCAGTTGTCTTTCTTCAGATTAATTGCCAGCTCTTAGAATACTTTATAGATAAAATTTAAACTGTTGCTACTTAAAAAAAATATATTTACAAAATATTTTTTCTGTAATACACAATTGTAGTATGTGATATTGTAATCATTGCAGATTCATTAAATGTAATGTAGCTGTTATCAAGCTGCTCCGCTACTTAAAAAGTAGCTAACTGCTGGAAAAGCTATCGTATCGTAAGAAGCTACACTCAAAAAATGATTACTGCTGCTTGTTCAAACTACCTGTTTAAAATGAGCTGAAACAACACAATTCTTGTCATTTCTTTGGCCAATTTATTTGTTTTATGTTCAGTCCAACTAAATTTGTAAAGCATTAAGTTAACTTAAGCATTTTGTGTTGAACAACATGAAGGAATTGTGTTGGTCCAACTACCTGGTTAGGGGATTTGTAGTTTCCAGCATTGCGTGGGATTGAATTAAGAGAGGGAAATGTTGAAAATTAAAGTAATCCTAGGTGTTTAAAAATAATAGAAAGACTTGTTAGAGTTTAATCTTCACTTTAATTTGAAGATTTAGAAGAGTTTCATGTAATGCTTTGAGTTTTGAGATTACCACCTTGCAAAAGCGCCCATGCTTTGGGTGTTGGCAGCTTAATAGCAAAAATGCAGTTTGTTGTTTTGCTCAGTGAGCAATAACTGTCCTAAAAGTTGTGAGATCAGTCTCAATCAACTGTATATGTAACTCATGAAATATGCTTCAAAAAAGGCTCTTTTATAAATATTTATATATATTTTATTTGAATAAAACTAAGAGACTTTGAAATGTACAACACATAATAGACATACAAAATATTATCAGACTTTGAGTTTAAGTTAAATAAAAATACAAATGTATTTAAACTTATTTGATAAAATCATGTTGGACCAACTCAATTGCATTTAATTGTATAAATAAATTTTTTTATTAGGTGTTAAACAAATATGGATGGAAATCCCGCACTCAATTGAATCGAGTTTATCCAATGAGTTATTTTTTGAGTGTACTGGTCAAAGCTACTTGAAAAATGAGCTACTTGTATCTAGCTACTTCCTAACACTTCTAAAGTGGTCCCATTGTAGAGCCTTAATTTGTTGCAAGTAATGGTGGATGGTACCATTAATTTGTGGAACTTTTAAAAATGTTTACCTGTCTGGATCTAAAGACTGTAGTTGTCAGTATACATGTACTTGTGTTGAATGTTGTTGTTGTGTCCCAAATGACACACTTATACTGTATAATATGCATGTATCCACTACATACTTGCATTCAGTGTGTGAACTTTATAAATGTATAGTGTGTGAACTTTATAAATCATCATTCATCTGAAAGCCCTGCACACTTGGCTATGTAATTAATGCAATAATTGTCCATCCAGTTAATTAAAGTGCATTATTCACACTTAAAAACAACATAGAATCGTGCAAATTGAGAGACACCTTATCTTTCCTCTCTATCTTCCATTCCACAGCTGACCAAATCCACTTTTACAAAGACTCTGGCATGAACTAACATGTGCTTAAGTTGGGGGTTTCATCATCGTTAGATCATCTCTAAAGGTTATGACTAATGAGTTTTATGTTGTTGTTTTTTACAGCAAAATATAAAAATATCTTAAGCTTGTGATAATGCACCAGGATAATGGTCCAATAAAAAGCTAAAAGTAAACCTTTATTTAGCACATCGCTGCTTGTAAGACCACTCAGTAGTTCACAAGGGTGTCCAATTTGTGTTTTCAGCTGGCTGTGGTATATTTATTTTACACATTTGCCATGTTATTCAGAGTAGGGAGAATCGACAATGAAAGAAGCAGGAGGAAAAAATGGCACAAACCAACTTTGAACCCACTCACAAGACAGAAACAATGTGTTAAAACACACACGCTAACCACAATCCCACATCTCCCGCACATCCAGCACTTTAAGCACAGTCAACTAGTAATGTAAAGTAAATGAACTGCGCTGGTCCTCCTCTGAGCTCCTTTCATCATTGCGGAGCGTCTCTTGTTCTCTGTCCCCCGCAGCGAGTGTGTTTCTTCTCATCAGGCAGGGCTCCAGCGGAGATTCGTGAGGGTGTGAGAGTGTAAACACGTCCTCACTGATCAGAGACCAGCTCATCCGGCTCTTGAACACTTCTAGACCAACTCTTACATGCTGATGACTGACTGCGAGTCAGAAAGGACCCAAAACAACACACACACAGACACACACAGACTCGCTGACCAGCGGCCTGACAGAGAGTGAATGAGATGGGTTAGTGTAATCAACCCCAGTAATGTCACCCCCAATTACTCATTCTCTTAAAAGGCTATTAAAACATAATTGCTGAACGATTTACATCCCTGTTAATGCAGCCACGGATAATTTATTATTTTCCATAAGCCTTTCTTTTTTATGCAGACAAAAATAGAGAGAGAGCGAGAGAGAGAGCGTGCGACTGAGAATAATATCCTCGTCAGGGGGAAAGCGATGTTGGTTGCAAGTAAAGTCATTTAAAACCCACCCAGATGCCTTGAGGTTAGGTAATAATAAACAAAACACTAATATATGCTGGCGGACCAGATCATATTCAGACTGTTGGGAGCTGTTTGTGTTGTTGTAGGAGATTTAGTTAGTCCACTATAGACCAGGGGCCTTGTTTATGAAACATACCAGAATGTACAATTAGATTTGATTCTATATTTTGTGGATTACAGCTTATGTCAAAAGTGAGGTGCACAAATGTATAGTTACAATAGCCCGGTAAATAAAACAACCCATTTATTCAAATGAAAACGTACATAGACATTCACAATATAAACTTTTTAATACACATATGTGCAACAGTTTTGTAATACTATCACTGAAAATAATTTAGTTACATATTGATACAAATTTCAATACATATATATATATATATATATATATATATATATATATATATATATATATATATATATATATATATATATATATATATATATATATATATATATAAATATATACACACACACACACTTTATTAGGTACACCTTACTAGTACCGGGTTGGACCCCCTTTTGCCTTCAGCACTGCCTTAATCCTTCGTGGCATAGATTCAACAAGGTACTGGAAACATTCCTCAGAGATTTGGTCCATATTGACATGATAGCATCACGCAGTTGCTGCAGATTTGTCAGCTGCACATCCATGATGCAAATCTTCCATTCCACCACATCCCAAAGGTGCTCTATTGGGTTGAGCTCTGGTGACTGTGGAGGCCATTTGAGTACAGTGAACTCATTGTCATGCTCAAGAAACCAGTCTGAGATGATTCGCTCTTTATGGCACAGCGTGTTATCCTGCTGGAAGTAGCCAATAGAAGATTGGTACATTGTGGTCATAAAGGGATGGACATGGTCAGCAGCGATACTCGGGTAGGCTGTGACATTGACACGATGCTCAAATGGTACGAATGTGCTCAAAGTATGCCAAGAAAGTATCCCCCACACCATTACACCACCACCACCAGCCTGAACTGTTGATACAAGGCAGGATGGATCCTTGCTTTCATGTTGTTGATGCCAAATTCTGACCCTACCATCTGAATATTGCAGCAGCGATCAAGGCTCATCAGACCACGCAATGTACTTCCAATCTTTTATTGTCCAACTTTGGTGAGCCTGTGTGAATTGTAGCTTCAGTTTCCTGTTCTTAGCTGACAAGAGTGGCACCCGGTGTGGTCTTCTGCTGCTGCAACCCATCCGCCTGTACGACGTGTTCAGAGATGCTCTTCTGCATACCTCGGTTGTAACAAGTGGTTATTTGAGTTACTGTTGCCTTTCTATCAGCTCAAACCAGTCTGGCCATTCTCCTCTGGCATCAACAAGGCATTTGTGCCCACAGAACTGCCTTACACTGGATATTTTATCTTTTTCTGGCCATTCTCTGTAAACCCTAGAGATGGTTGTGCGTAAAAATCCCAGTAGATCAGCAGTTTCTGAAATACTCAGACCAGCCCGTCTGGCACCAACAACCATGACACGTTAACAGTCATTTAAATCACCTTTCTTACCCACTCTCATGAACTGCAGCAGATCATCTTGACCATGTTTACATGCCTAAATGCATTGAGTTGCTGCCATGTGATTGGCTGATGAGAAATTTGCGTTAATGAGCAGTTGGACAGGTGTACCTAATAAAGTGGTCGGTGAGTGTGTATATCTTTATATAGTGTGTATACAAGTTGTGTTGATTAAAAAAAAACGTAAACCTGGCACATTAAAATCATATTGATTTAATATAGTATTTAACCAAGATATTTTTTTGTTTTACTAAAAATAGACATAGTTAAAATACTAATTTAAATATTTGAAAACAAAAATGAATTTAAAATGAAATTAAAAGTTTACCTAAAAATGAGAGACAGAAATTATTTAAACCATTAATAAAAATGACAATTCTTAGTCAATAATACACAAATGTTTTTATATTTATGTGTACAGTACATAGAATTTGAACATTTTGTATTTTCACATACACACATCTTTATAAATGAGCCCTTCATTATGGACCAGGTTTAACTTAGCTTCAGATCTGTTCTTTTAACTTGCTTCTTGCCTCTCCTGCCTACAGGAATCAGGACCTTGTTTTTCCCCCAGTGTCCTCCTCTAATTGGTGCTAATAAAGATCAATTAGAGTAATTAAGTGCTTTGGTTGAATTAATCTTGGCTGGTGAATATATTAGCTTGGACTCGTTACATTCCTTTCTGCAGAAGTTGGAGGAGATGATCCTGGGCTCGTCCCACCTGTGTAACAATAATGCGCTGATCTTGATCTTGACATTTCATGCCAGATTGCAACAGCAAGTTCTTTGCAGGCAAGTTGTCTGATCCCAATACCAATTTCTTTTTTTAAGCTAGAAAAAGGAACATTTTAAAGTATGAGTATATGAACAAGCTATATATATATATTCTCTATTAAGGTGCCTGCAGTGTTTTATATGTAAAATGAAAGAAAACAACTGCACTGTAATCACAATCTACACCAATACTACACGAGCTTGAGAAGGTTGAGATTTTAATTAAATAGTTTTTTTTGTGTGTGTGAAATTATGCTAAACAAAAACGTAAGACAGGGCTGAATAAAAATACAATTTCACTCTCTTCCAGCAGGTGGCGCCTATAGAACAGCAGGAATACTGCCATTTCCATAGTGCTGTAAACAAAGCAGCTGTACTGGTACTGAATATGCATTATACAGAGATGATCTAAAAATGTTAATACTTTGTGAATTTATTTGAAAAAAGTGAAGGTATCCATTCGTTGATAATTTTTACAAAACTTCCGACAATAATATTCAGGATTTTCTTTGACTATGTTATGCAAAAGGAATGAAAAGCTGCTCTGTGCCGATTCTATTTTCTGCTGATCAGTTTTATAGACAGCTGTTTTCATAGATAATGCTGACAAACATCCTTTTCATTTATTTATGTTTATTTTACTTTTTAAAAATGGTTGCAAGATAATGTGAGTAGTCCTATCATATTCTAAAGTAATCTTTTTGAAAACATTATGGAATTGTAGTCAAGTAATAAATTTATGTTTTATGTGAATTATGTAATCAAACAGTGATTGAGGTGTCTCACACTTTATCTATAGAATATTAAAAGGCAACTTAATAGTGTTAACAAATTACAAATGACCATGAAAAACTCAGAAAATTAAAAATGAGCCTTTCCACAGCAATGTTATCAACAAATGTTGAATATTTCTGTACTGTATAAGGAATACAAAGAAAATAGCAAGAAAATTATGAGAAAATAATCTAGAAGAACAAAACTAACAATTTAGTCGGTTGACAGCGGAGTGAGGATCCACATGCAGTTTTATTAGGAATCGTTGTCAGGCAGGCAATGGTCAACAGATACAAACGGTAGCATAAGGGTAATCCAGAATCATAGTCAAGTCAAAAACAAATAGTCGATACAGGCGGCAAATAACGAAAACAAGACTGGGGTCAAGAAACTCAGAGAACGCTTCATAATGCTACAGGTCAAAAACAACAACAACAAGACTCAGCAAAGTGTGTGGAAACGTGAGCAGTGTATATAGTCAGTGGAATCAGTTTTTGATCAGCTCCCAGCTGTGTGTGTGTGTAATTATCATGTGTGTGTAAATAGCATGACGGGATTTGTAGCTCTGTCATAAGGTGACAGAACTGTAGTCCCGGTGATGCCACATGTTTGCAAGCGATTTGCAAGACTGGATTGCTGGTGATTGTGACACATATATGCTTCTAATACTATCGTCATGTTATAATATCAACTAATGATAATTTTATCACGGATAAAAATGAAGCACAAAGCCAAAAAGTACTTCTCAGTTAGTTTTCACATTGTATATATGGTTTAGTTCTAGCTCTTGTGAATGGAAGTTTCCTAAACTGGAAATGCAGCCAATAATATGAAAAACTATGTTCTATAATGTTCTGTTTACAGATTTTGTGGTATAAAATGATTGTAGTGTAGTTATTCTGAAACAGATACTAGGAAATCCACAAAATAAATAACTAAATGTTAACAACAAAAAAAGTAAGTTAAACGAAAGTAAAAGTTGAGAGCAAATTCAATCCAATTGATCATCTTTAGTAACATTTCTCAGGACGTCCATTACAGCTCCAGCTTGATCATCTTGACCATAGCTGGAGAAACTTATTTATACCTGCATATCTCACCATATGCTCATGTTCACTCACACTTTCTCTCTGTCTCTCGCTCTCCAGTGCCTGTGTTAGTGGAAAGCAATTGTGTAGAATGTGTAAGAATTAAGTGCCCCATCATTCAGACTAGACATGCAATTAGATGAGCTGCGGCAGTTTCCAACAGACAAGCACACAGTCCTGTCACTATAACTCAACCCAACCCCCTTCTTTTGCTTTTTTCCTCACAAAACACATGCATACACACAAACACCCGCATATTTAGTGAACTTGACTATAACTATATTGAAAACGAATAGTCTTGCTTGCTATGGGTATCCTTGATTGGTGGTGTATGATGAGTCAAAGGTCCAGAGGCAAGGGTGGGACTTATTGAGTAGCCCCTCCTCTTTTTTAAAAATAGCCAATAGAGTTTTGTTCATATTGCAGCTCTGCCAGTAAGAATCGTTGAGCTATTCTGACACTTGACAGCTACAGTCTATAGTATCAGTGCGCTGTCTGTCTGACAGTTTCTTTAAAATACAGCATTCACTGTAAATTCAGATGGGTGTCATACAGTCAGTTTTTGTGGTCTGTGCTGACTTGTGCTCATGTTTCTCTGGTCTAGTTTATTTGACGTTAACATGGAATCAGATTTCATTCACCATTATGGAAATCATGTTTACACTGTTTAAATTATTTATCACCTATGTACAGAACCCCTAGTTTTTCGTGATTTTGCGATGGTTTAACTAAATACAAAATCAACAAAAAACTTGGAATTTTTTGCGATTCTGCAAAATTCTCCATTTAAACGCAAAATAATCGAAATTTTTTAATAATCTCATAAAACATCCAATTCCAAACCATATATTCAAATTATATTTATTCCACTGCGCACGTGATGTATTTGAGTGTCTCTTGAAAAATGACATCTCACCTGCACCCACACAATCATTACATTACATGGAAGTGTTTAACTCTTTCCCTGCTGTTGACGAGGGAAAATTGACAGCAATTTGTGTTTTATGTGTATTACGGTAGGGGAAGCCCTAACGCATGTATGGGGTACATGATGTCAGATGCTCCAGAGAGTGAAATCTGAGAGAGAGAAAGTAAGATTGTGGATAAAAATAAGAGTAATACAACCTTCCTTTGGCTAAATCCCTACTGTTATTAATCTTGTCCTGACAAGAAACCAAAATAAAGGAGCTTTATTTTTATGATCTATTCATCCATCCATCTATCCATCCATCTTATTCTTTGAAGAAACACCGGTGACAGTCTTAGACAATCTTCTTTTTATTTTAGGACATGATCATGTCATTACATTCTTATTTATTTATTTTTTTAATTGAAATTTTTTAACTCTGATTCAATAATATTAGTAATAGGTCTCTGATGCTGCACAAAGCTGCATTTATTTATGACAAAGTCAAATATTTCAAAGCAATTTTAAGTATTATTATTATAAATGCAGTAAAAAATAAAGTCTTAAATTATTATTATTATTATTATTATTATTTTTAGTGGGTTCTTTAACTCATAGCTAGAAAACTACTTTTAGCTTACGTTTTACCTTTACCAACATTTTTACTGTAATAATCTTTAGCTATATATAAAATGTCATTAATCTATAGTTATGCCAGTGCTAAACTTTTAGTTTTAGCTTACTTTGCTATTGCATGTTTGCTTTCCATATAAGCTAGCTTATTTTTAGCATGTAGCTGCTAACTGAACCACTGAGTGAGTATTGATAGCTGGATATGTACTCCGCACAATTTCTGCTAATTCTGATCAATGTCGTCGACTCGCCAAGTACAAAATGGTGAATTGCTGGCGTAGAGGGATAATTGCCTTTCATGCACCGAATTTGGCATGCACTTCTCCCCCCAGACCCAGCTGAAACACTGCCTCTACCCCCAAAACTGTCGTCCTTAATGAAATGGTAATTACTAACACAGCAGAACAGCTGAGAGGCTCCGGCAAGCCAACAAGGACAAATACAGGAGCGAGAATTAAGCGAGGTAGAGGAAAAGCATGAGCAAACAGAGAGAGCAATGAACTGGATTTCGCTAAGCTCTCTGCTACGAAGCAGTAGGAGTTTGATAGCTTTGTCGTTTCAATCATTTGTCCACAAATTAGTGGCATTTCTGAAGATTGGCCGCGTTTTTTCCCGCATGGTAATTGATTGCTCTCTAAGTGAACATGTCTTTAACCTTTGCGAGGTTGGGCCCAGTCAGATGCCATCAGTCCTGTCAGAGTTTTCCATGCCTGGAGTCATTTATCTTTCACGTGCTCCCTCGTCCGCTGCCCAATTTGTAGCCGGCGAGGCTCTGTAGGTGGTTTAATTATGACCGGAATGGGAAAACAAAACAGGAATTGCACCTCACACAAAGGGCTCCACTGTGAGCCGAGTGTCCACGTGGGCCTTTGCCAGAAACCCAGCACCCTGAAACTGAGACACAGAGGGCTCTGGAACTGAGCCACAATGGAGGCTGAACCACAGCCAACATGAACCTGAGCCAACATGGAGACCGAAGAAACGCCCTTGTGTGCGTGTGTGACTGTGTACTTGTGTGTATGTGTGAGATTTTATCAGCTGCATGTAAGGAGGTGAATGTGCATATTGTGCATGCTTATAGGGAATGTTAGAGAAAGTGCAGTTTTATTGAAATAACTGAATTTTTAAACGCTTTACTTTTGAGTTAGGATTTCAAATAATATTTTTTTTATTATGCAGAAGAGATTTTACAGGGTTTTTAGCCTCATGCTCCTACCGCTGTTGTTTTAATTATAGCTTGAGTTTTGAAATTGAATACTGACCTTCGAGAACTTGAGTTATGCAGGTGATGTTGAATTTTCAATAATTTTTCATGGAAAATAAATAACTATATAATATTTTAAATAACACTTAAATTAATTAAGTCTAAATAATATTCAAATATAATTATATTAAATATTATGAAAAGCATAAAAATATTGCTCATAGTATACATTTTATTTGATGAATATTTAAAATAAATGATATTTAAATAACACACATGCACTCACTGGCCACTTTATTAGGTACACCTGTCCAACTGCTCGTTAACACAAATTTCTAATCAGCCAATCACATGGCAGCATCTCAATTTTCAAGTCTCGATTTCTGCTGGATGGTAGGGTCAAAATTTGGTGTCAACAACTTGAAAACATTGATCTATACATCCATCAATCAATGGTTTAGGCTGCTGCTGGTGGTGGTGGTGTAATGGCGTGTGGAGGATATTTTCTTGGCACACTTTGGGCTCATTAGTACCAATTGAGCATTGTGTCAACGCCACAGCCTACCTGAGTATTGTATCCTCTGATGGCTACTTCCAGCAGGATAACGTGCCATGTCATAAAGCGCGAATCACTGTGAAGACTGGTTTCTTGAGTATGACAATGAGTTCACTGTACTCAAATGGCCTCCACAGTCACCAGATTTCAATCCAATAGAGCACCTTTGGGATGTGGTGGAACATGAGAGTCGCATCATGAATGTGCAGCCAACAAATCTGCAGCAACTGCGTGATGCTATCATGTCAATATGGAGCAAAATCTCTGAGGAATATTTCCAGTACCTTGTTGAATTTATGCCACAAAGGATTAAGGCAGTTCTGAAGGCAAAAGCTGGTCCAACCCGGTACTAAAAAAGGTGTACCTAATAAAGTGGCCGGTGAGTGTTTATCATTTATAGTAAATTATGTAAATTGTATAAAATCCTATATTCGTTCAATACAGATGTTTTGCAAATAAATTTGCTGAGGTAAAATGTCATTATTATCACTTTTCCTACATTTAAAAAAGCATTTTATGAATTAAAATATTTTGAATGTATATAGGCTCAAAAAATATTGTAATGACCTGGCCCACAACACTATAGCCACAGGTGGATCCTGGGAAATGGTTTAAAGTTATTTTATGTGTTATATTAGTTAAATATATGGGTTGTTTTGTTATACACTTTGTGTGTTTATGTTTGAGTTTGTTTGTGTGGTTTAAGCCCAATACTTCCTTGGTTTATAACATATTGACCATCACCATCAACGAGGTCGGTGTGTAAAAGAAGCCCCCCAGTGGTATGGTCCTGTTAGGGCTGTTCATGTTTTGAGCTCAGAATAAAAAAGGTTAACTGACAGTACTGCCTTCTACCTGCTTATTCTGCCAGATCGCTGACAACAGATACACTCAAATGTTAAGTTACGCACTGTAAATTCTAGCACCCGTCTAGCTGTTTAGATTAATTAAACAGTTTAGCTAGGTTATATTAGCTTCAGTTGCCCGCGCACAGCAGTTACAATTACAATATATTAGTGTATTTTTCATAATCTTAAAGGGATATTGTACCCAAAAATGACAATTCTGCCATCATTTTCTCATCCTTTACTTGTTCCAAAACGGTTTTCTTCTATCACAAAAGAAGATGTTTTGAAGAATGCTGGAAACCTGTAAGCATTCATTTTTTTCATAGCATTTTTTTTTCTACAATGGATGTCATATACATGTTTCCAACATTATTCAGAATATCTTATTTTGTGTTTAATAGAAAATAAAATCTTAGACTGGTTTGGAACAAGTCAAAGGGTTAATAAACGATAGCAGACTTTTTCCATTTTTTGGTGAACTATTCCTTCAAGAGCATACAAGTTGAAATGGATGTCAGGCAGGAGTAATGGAATTTTTTGCTCATGTTTAAATTGAATGACAATAAATAAATAAAAAATACTGTTGTACATGGTCTCATATCATTATATATTAATTAATTGATGTATTTATTTAAATAATATTAATGTTAAATATTAATATTATGCTTTTGTACTGGGAATGTAAGATTGAAATAAATTACAGTAAAATTTCTGTAATTTAATAATACTGTATTTGATGTAATTTGTGATAATTGAACAAAATTACAGTAACAGTACTATAATGTTAATATACTATCAGATTAATTTGCGGTATTTTTTACCGTAAACAGAAATTTCGTTAAGGGAATACTAGCGTAAAACACATCTACGGTAAGCTACTGTAAAAAGAGGCTACTGTAAAATTATAGTAGCTTGCTGGCAACCGTGCTACCAGTAAGCTACCGCAAATATACAATAAAAAGTCTAAGTGTACACTTAGCATACCTTTCCCCAATAAAACTTAAAAAGTAATTTTAGAGCATAAGGACGCATCAAACCCCAGTCCACATCCTTCCTTTGATCCATCAATCACAGCCCAACACATCCCTCCTTCATTTACAGTCACGAGCCTGTTAGATAATCAGCCCCGCCAATCACAGTGGCACCCAATGAGAGATGGCAGACGTCCTGCTCTGGCGTCTGAAGAGTGCCAGTTTCACACACTGTCTGTCTGTCAGTGAGCCGCTCTGAGCTCTGATTGGATAATGAGAGGGTGTTAGGAGATCTACTGTGTCAGAGCGGTGCTGCCAACTTCACGGTGTGTGTGTGTGTGTGTGTGTGTGTGTGTGTGTGTGTGTAAGAGAGAGAGAGACTAGTATTGGAGATGTTAATGTGGCTTGTTTGCCAGTTTGTACACTTGATATGGCTTCATGTATTTTGGCCCTTGGGTGAAAAATCTGTGAGCGACACACGACTCCTCTCGTTCCCATTATCTGGTAATTATGGTATTATTCATATTCTTCAAATGTTTACAGTGCTCAAAACAAAGAGGGATATTAGTTTTAGACTGCGTGTGTGTGTGTGTGTGTGTGTGTGTGTGTGTGTGTGCGTGTGTGTGTGTGCGTGTGTGTGTGTGTGTGTGTGTGTGTGCGTGTGTGTTTGTGTGTGTGTGTTTAAAATATGCCCATATCAATATTTCTGGCTGAATAAATAACAAGCTGTCAGTCACTACAGGTGCAGGTGTTATTTTGGGGTGGAATGCAGCAAAAGAACAGCCAATCATACTTATTTTTATCACTAAGTGTTTTTAGTTGAGTTAAAAATGAAACTAAAAAATAAATTAAAATGAGAAATTTATTTGGCAAATAGCTGTAATAAAAGTTTAGGTAAGCATTTTCCAGTTTTTTTTATCCTTTTGATATGCATAAAAAGACCTACTGGGTGTTGAATGCTTGATTCTGATTGGCTGAATTCTGAGGTGTGCAGTTATTTTCAGATGTAAGCGCACAGCTGAAGTAGTTCCAGGCAGGTCTTGACCGCATTACAGTTCAATATCACTATGATTTCAGCTATTTCACTGCTACAACAATCAAAAAGCAAATCAAAACAAAACAATGGGCTTTAGATGTGACAGGAAAGGTTTTAGGAGACAAACCTGAAAAATCTCTTGAAATATAAGATCTGAACGATGTCTTTAGGTGTGGTAATCACAGTATGAGCACAATAATTGACTTTGGGCTCTTAATTTAATCAAAAATAATAATAATATGGACTTGATCTTTCTTCTGATTACTTAAGATTTTTTAATTTTTTTGCAAACAATTTATATGGGTTGAATTTAAATAAACTTCTTAAATTTAGTAATGTTAAACTTAGTTTTTTTGTTTAAGTTCAGCCCAAATAAATAGTTTACAACCACTTACCTTAATTTTTTTAGTAAATCCAAGGAATCATCTTGCTGAAAATATAAAATAGTGACTGTTTTTAAAGTTTAAAGTATTGTACAGACTTATTTTTTAGATATATTTTGTCTCTTGCGAAATATCTCAAACTATTAAAAACGTCAGAAAAAATTACTTTGTCAATAGTCAGCAAAGCAGAGATCAAGGTCCCCTAATGCAATCCATAACTGTAAATAAACAGAATACGCCATATTTTCACAAAATACAGAAAATGTTAATTTACATATGTTTTTACTGTAAGTAGAACAATAACAATAAGTGATTAATGATAAAATTACTTTTTATAAAACTTAGTTTATAAAACTTTAATAGCATTACAGACTAATGTGTCGTTTATGAGTTAATCCTTTTAGAATGCTGTATGATAGCAATCTTCATACGCCATGTGTTCATTTGTGTGGTGTTTTTAAAACTGAGTACAATGAGGTGTTTTTACCTCACAGTTTCCACTGAGTGGTACGGTACAGTTCAGTTCAGTTTGGTGTGCTTTTACTGTATGTCTGTTTTCACTGTCAAAGGGTACCAAAAAGTGAACCGTACCGTACCACTTTTTGGGTACCCTTTGCAAAGTGTTGTAACGCTAGACACGCAGCTGAACGCTATTGGTTTACAGAGATACGTCACTCGCTCCTGCAAGCAGGAGAATGAAAACAAGGAAACCGCCTTTTTTAAAAACACAGTCGAGACATTGCACTGTTATAATATATACATATAATAACAAGCTATGGCCGACCCGTGCTCAAACAAACCTTTTCACCGTCTTGATGAACAGCCACAAAGCCAAGAAGAATAAAATCTGTTGTGTTGTTGTTTTATGAGCCCATCTAAAAGTGCGAACGGTTTCACTTTCACCAAAGAGCTCGCCGTGCATCTGTATTTGAAATAACGAACTTCTTGAGCTGATTATAACAATGTGTGCATGATTATTGAAGTGCTTCTGACATCCGATCCTTTCAGAAATGGACAAACATGAGAGTGAAGCGCGTAAAAACAAGGGAAAAGCTGGAAAAACTGAGGAGCAAATGATTGTTTCAACAACCTAAAACATAAACAAACTGCATGTTTAACTATTATCATCACTTTTTGAATTACTTTCTAACAGCGGTTAAATGTGCTGGTGAAGATTAAAGGTGCAGATGAGAGGTTTGCACTAACAGGGCTAAATGTTGCGTGTTGTTTTTGAACCCAAATAAGGACTAAATGTCTGCTGTGTGTAATTTTACTGTAAGTGATAACATATCGGAGACTGTAAAAGTTTGTATGTGTTCATATATGTTGTATTTATTTATTTAATATATTTGCATGGTATCATTTGTACCATTGGTACCCTTTTGGCAGTGGAAACGCAAGCCTGATAAAGGTGACCTGTACTGACCCATACTGTACCGTATTGTACCAGTGGAAATGGGCCATTAGTCTTGTTTTTGAACCTGCCACTATGCTGACACATAGGCATTAGTGGCTCCGCTCTCTTTTGAAAAGAGCACAATCTCATTTGAATCTAAAGTGACAACCACCAAAAATGGCACAATTTGTATAAAAGTCTAAAAGGGGCAGTTTCAAAAAGTTTTAAAGCATTACTTGTGAGGTATTTTGAGCTGACACTTCACACACATGCTATAGGGACATCAGAGAGTTATTCTACCTATTGAAAAAATGGGCATAGTAGGTCTAAAAATACAAAGTGTAACGTTATGATCATGACAAATAAAGGTAAAACACAAAGCCAAATGTACCTCAGTTTTCACATTGTATATGGATTTTGTTTCAGTTCTTTTGAATGGAAGTTCCTTAAGCAGAAGTGCACCTCTTAATTTGAAATACAAAAGTCACCTGCGGGAAAATGGTGGATACAGGTACAAAAAATACGCTTCAAATTAACATCCAATCAAACCGCAACCGCCTTGTGTGTGTGCGTGTGTGAGGTTAAGTGCCTCGCTTTAATGTATTCTCAGATTTCTTTCGCCTCTCACAAGGCCATATATTCTCAGGTGGTGATGTTGTGTATGTGTGAGCTTGTAAACTGGCCTGCGGCTGCTCTCCGGGTTGCTCTCGCGGGCAGATAAATTAATTAAAGAAATCTGCTCTTTTTTTCACACTTTCTCTCTCTCTGAGCCAATTACTTTGAGCCGGCGGATTGTGTGTGTTTTACTAGAGAGAGTCGAGCTAATTAAAGATATGGCGTGGGACAGAGAGAGCACTTCTGCCGCTCTAACCTGATCCTGTGGCACAGGATAGAGATAATGATGGAAAACAAACACAAATGCGCCTCCGCCATTAATGGTTAAATCATAAACGCTCACTTTTAAAGAGTGGTGTAGGAGGGTGCTAGACTGAGAGAGAAACTTGTTTTCGTGGATGTCAGACCGAGTCGTTTCTTTAGTGCAGTGTGGGAGTTCGTCTTGGATATGAGAGTGTTATTGTGACAGTTTATGGTAATTATGCATATGAAAGGACACCCGTTGCTTTTGGCCCAAATATTGTGTTATGGGGCATATTGAGAGGGTAAATGTGATGGGCGAACTTTGAACCTGATGAGTCTTTGGCTTTCTGACTGTGTAATTAGGCGGCGCTGAGGATAGACAGATTTAACAACACTGAGGGAAATTGTATTACTCATTGGTCGATGTTTTTACTTCAGAGGCTTAATGGAGTTCTGAGTTATGCTTCATGAAAGTACAGACGTCGTCTTTCTAGTACACTGTAAAAATGATTGTAGTAAGGTTTGCAGAAACCTACAATTTTAAACTTTTTGCTTTAATCTCATGTCTTGTAGCATCTTGTGAGCAAAATGTTGCTACGCCAAATTTATTAATACAGAACTTTAAGACAAATACATAATTGAATGAACACTGAAACATGTGGTTAATATATTATTATTATAAAGCATGGTACATTTAATGGGATAGTTTACCCAAAAAGGAAAATTCTGTCATCGCTAGGCCCACACGGAATTTATATTTATTCCGTTTTTAAATTAATTTCAGTATAATTATTGACTAATATGAAAATGTTCATACAATTTATTTACAATACAGTTTGTAAAGTCATATTTTCTGTCTTTTAGTAGATATATTATATAAGAGACTTGCTTTTTTTACCAAATAAAGTGGATCTAATTGGATTTGCAATGTAAACAATAAAAAGTTAAAAAGGTATTACTTTTTAGTTCATATATTAAGGTTTTAATTATGTTACTCCCAAAATTATTTCGCATAAATCCACGGATTTTTAACAAAATTCTGCGCAGAAATAGCAAAAACTGCCCGCAGATTCTGTCTGACCCTTGTCATCGCTTATTTCTTGTTTCAGACTTTTATGAGTTTGTTCTGTTGAACACAAAAGAAGCTATTTAGTAAAATGTTGCAAACCTATTCACTTTCATAGTATTTGTTTTTGTTTCTATGGAAGTCAATGGTTACAGGTTTCAAGCTTTCTTCAAAATATCTTCTTTTATGAAAGGATTGGAAACACAAATAATAAGAGTGTTATTGTGACAGTTTATGGTAATTGTGCATATGAAAGGACACCCGTTGCTTTTGGCCCAAATATTGTGGTATGGAGCATGTTGAGAGGATACAGTGCATCCAGAAACTATACATAGTGCTTCCTTTTTCCACATTTTTTTATGTTACAGTCTTATTCCAAAATGAACTAAATTAATTTATTTCCTCAAAATTCTACAAACAATACCCCATAATGACAATGTGAAAAAAGTTTTTTTGAAATTGTTGCAAATTTATTACAAATAAAAAACCTGAAAAATGACATGTACATAAGTATTCACAGCCTTTGCTCAATACTTTGTTTATGCATCCACCTTTGGCAGCAATTACAGCCTCAAGCCTTTTTGAATATGATGCCACAAGCTTCACAGATACTTTTATTCTATTTGCACTACATTTTAGGAAAAGTAACGGTAATTTTATTTGAGTATGATTTTTTTGTACTCTTTCAACCATCGGATATATACTGGATGTCTGAATTACTGGATAATTAAGACAGATGTCAATTCAGAGCATCTTATAACTCTGCTCTTTTAGTCTTTTAATGCTTATTTTTAACTTCATTTCAGACTTTTCAGCTCTTTTCTGAAACTCCTGAAAAAAATCTGATAAAGCAGACTACATCAACAAACTTTTCACCCATTTCATCTCATCATTATAAAAGAAATATAAGAAAGCTCTCACCTGTGATTGTCTTTCCATTTCTATGCACAGTTCTTGTGGTTTGCACCATAAAACCATATGCTGGTCATTGTGCGTGTGCATATTCATGTGCATTTGTTGTTGTTGTGTGTGAGCTCTTGATTGACAGGCGGGCAGATAAACTGGGCTGCGTGTGTGTGTGTGTGTGTCAGTGCGGCGCTGCTCTGCCCAGAGGGACGGGGGAAGTGGAGCGCTGCACTTCCTCTCTGCAGGGGTTTTTGTGCTGGCACACGCGCGGGCAGCCCCCTCTCCTCAACCTCCACTAATGTATAATTCATGCTAAGCAGCAATTTTGATGTTTTGCTGGAGGGATAAAGAAATCCAAGAAATTCATAAATAAAGTTCCCTTTTTTCCTCATCTCTAGTTAATTTATGTTATCATACAATTAGCTGACACCGAGCGTTGGATGTATGGCTCCTCTGCACTGCTGAGAGAGACACGCTGAAAAATGACCCAATAAGGCTGGTCAGGTTTTCCCCCAATAGGAGAGGCTTGTCTTGTGTAATGGACCCGGATGCCCTGTGGGCCAGCCAAAAGTCCTCTGATCCAATCACATCTTCTTATTAGCGCTTTAAGGATCTTCAGGAGAGTTTCTAATAGAGCAGAAACCACACTGTTTTTCTTGCCTACTTGGAAGATTGTGGACTGTGAGTGACTGGCTACGAACATAGACACAAAAAGATGTCATGTATTTACTCTATAAGCATGACTTTAAAATAATTTTTCTGTTTGTTTTAATTTGTTTCTATGTTCAATATGTAACATTTTATATAAGCATATTTAAACAATATTTATTAAACAGATAAATACATATTAAATCTCAGAATTTGGATTAAAAATGATATACACTGATCAGACATAACATTATGACCATCCCCAGTCTGGAGCAATGAGTGAACCTTTCCAGGGTTATTTCATTAATCTGAAACTAAAACTAAGACTAAAACTATATACATTACTTGTACGGTTTTGTGTTCACTGTCTGTTCAAACAATTCTTTTATTTTTTAATACTAAGAGATTTGCACAACAGTTAAGGTAAGCTGTGCAAACATTAAACTTTGGACATGTTCTGTTAACCCTGCTAAACTATAATTACTAAAATGGAAACTTTATATATAATAAAAATAAAATAGAAATGTGTTAATAAAATGAAATAAAAAAACTAAACTGAAATTTATAGCAAATTTAAAAATATTATTGAAATAAAAACTGTTGCTGATGCATCTAATAGGGCTGCCAGTACAGGATTTGATGTAAGAATCAGAAAATCTGCTGATTTATTGGAGTTTGATGAAAGTTCAGTCTCAGGAACGGTACACACTCTGGATTGTCCATAGGCTGCTGTAGTGAGTATGTTTCAAAAGTAGTTCACACAAGTGCCGAAGAATAAACCGTCCCCCCAGTTCACTGATGAAGAAGAAAAGAGACTGCTAAGCATTGTTCACTGTGACTGCAGGGCCACAGTGTGACAAATCACAAGCAGCTACAATAGTAGTGATCAGGGCAATGTGCCACCACAGCACACAGTTCATCTCAGATTTCTGCGTGAAAGCCTCTGCAGCCTTTGACTCAGACAGATCCTCTTTGGCTAACTGTATTATTGCCAACAATGTATGCAATTGGCCCAAGATCATTAAGATTGGAGTGTTGATGATTGGAAGAAAGGCCTGGTCTAGATTATTCAATTACCAACAGAGGCTATGGCACCTGGAACCACTGTTAGGTGACAAACATGGATCACGCGTTGTTGGTAACACTGTACTGAATGAAAGACTATTTAGTATATTCAGTTTTAGTATTAATTTCAGCCATATTATTGAATAATATGCACAATTTTTCCCTAAATGTATGTACGACACAATATGTAAAGTTTCTGTCTTTTGGTAGAAATGAGAGAACTTATGTAGCTTTGTTTAGCAAACAAGTGGTTCTAACTGGATTTTCATATACCTTAAATAAAAATTTATTTTACGTGTTGTTTTCAGCTTCTACACTTTTAATTTTTTTTAAACAGAAATTCTCTGTAGAAATAGCAAAATCAACACAAAACAATAGCAAAAATAAAAGATTGTCTGGCCCTGCCCATTTGTGTATTTTTAGTTTTTTTTTATATGTTTTAGTTTTAGCAAACTGATTGCATTTGTTACAAATGTTACAGATTTGTTATTATAAAATGATATTTCCGATGTCCATGTAACGCTACATCTAATGCTCATTTAAATTCTTTTTTTGTTGTTGTTGCTTGGTTTTCGTGGTTTTGTAGTTCTTTATTTCACTAGTCCAATTGTAATTCGCGGAATTACAAGTACAAATGAGACCAACATGCAATAGCCAATCAGCTTTTTGTTATTGAACTCAGTGCGCGCGGTGAATGTGACGTCATTGCTGTGTTTGCGGAGGTTCGCTTTGGGTGCGCGCGACCTGATTTCGGCTGGCGGAGCTCTCAAAATTTGGAGACTCGAGTGAACAGTTCGTGCGGCGCCACGTTTTATTTGAGTTGAATAGGAAACACTTTGAAGAGTTTTTGTCTGAAACAGGTATGACTGTACACACATCTTTATGATCCGTCCATGCGTGATCATAGGGAGAAACAGATGACCAACAATTCTTGGCTAGAAATTGCAACAGCAGTGGGAAAGAAGGAAAGTTTTTGTAAAAGTTTGTAAAAACCTGAGGGAAACGTTGGTTAAAACAAAAAAAGAGGCCATGCCTCATGGAGACCCAGGTGGTTTTAATATTACAGAATCTGTTTTTCCACCATTCATAGGTTTTACACTGATGTACAGTTTTGAATTAAAAACAATTTACAAGTTACAAACTAAATTTAAGTAACAAATTCTGTCTTTGATAACTGGAAAGGAATTTTTAATACTTATCAGTTTACAATACACTGATACCCAATTTCTAGGCTTTACTGGTGATAATGGTCTTGAATGTTGGACCATTATTGGCTTTTTAGCTTATAAGTATAGTACAGAATCAAGCCAGACAGTAATGTGAATTGCTGAGTGAGCAAAATAAAAAAAGTTAGTGTACTTTTTTTTTGCTTTTATTCTTGCCATAATAAAAATATAATTGTAAAATAACCCATGTTCTGTTTACATTAATATTTAACTTTAATAGGTAGAACTGTCCGAGATATGAACAAAAGCAAGTGATGCATCAAAGTTAGATTTAAAACATCTTGAATGGTTATAAGAATCTTTATAATCAATATAATAAATTATAAAAATAATAAAAAAACATTAGTTTAAAAATCTTCAATGATAATAATGAAATGACCTAGTTCCAGAAACTTTCTACTTCTCTCTTTATCCGTCCTATTTTACTGTCTGTTTCTATTGACCGCCCCCTGTCAAGAATCAAGAATCTCAATGGCGAACGATCATGTAAAAAAGCCTCGTCCGTTTCGTGAGGCGCCAGGCGAAAGTATAAATCAACCTTAAGATGTTTGTTTGTTTGTTTGTTTTTTAATGTAGTTCGAAGGTGCATCTAACCTGCCTTTAGTACTGTTCAATTTGAATACATTTATTTTACCACTAATTTTGTGATTTTTGCATTTTCTCATTATTTGTATGTGTGTTTTTGATATTGTGATATAGGTCTTAAATTTAATACTTAATGGTCTTAAAAAGTCTTAAATTTGACATTATGATATCTGCAGAAAACCTGTATAGATTTAACATTAGATTGTTTTTAAAAGTTCATTAGATAAGTTCAATTAAAACTTTTAAACAATGAACTATTTAAAACAATTAAAACACAAAAAGTGATGCCTTGAAGATACCTTCAGTTTTTCGTTATTTGATTTTTTTTTTCATTACAAGTGTTCTTGCTGTTTTCATGAAGTGAATGTACAGCCAGTTTTGAGCGCACTGTGAGAGCGAGCAGTGATACACTGACGCTCCCTCTAATGGACTCACTTTCAGCTCCATCCACTGATCTGAGTGCAGGTGTAAGGCAGCAGAGCGCTCACTATATCACTGGCCATGCCAAAACTGTCATCTCCCCCCGCCAGCTTTTTCATTAAGGCCTTTTACTTTGTGCAATATCATTTGCTTTGACATTTCGGCTGGATGTTTTTAGCACCACCTCTGTTTCCTCTGTGCTGTTTGAAAGCCACTGGTCATTTGTCAAATGGACTGATTTGTTCTTCAGCCAGTGTGATTTAGCTTCAGCTTTGTTAATGTTGCAGCGTGTTGTCAAATATCTAAAGCGCCACAGATGGTTCGATGCAGTCAATGTTTTGGGTGAATGTGTTTTCTTTGTTTAAAGGCTGCCATTAAAGCATTAAACCAGCAAGAGAGAGAACGCCAACATTCAGTCTCTGTAGTGCCAACGCCTTCAAGGTCCCAGTGTGTGTGTGTGTGTGTTTAATTAAGACCTTTTGTCTTAATTACTTAATCATGCTAATTAGTCACAAAGGTGAAACAGAGCTATATATTGTAACAGTACAGTGACTGTAATGGGAAGATGGTGTTGTTTACAATGTTCTTGGAAATCACAAATCCAAATGAAAGGGTCTGTTTGGTTAAAAAAGATATTTAGAGTCCGAGAGAGATTGGAGAGATTTTTTAATCAGATGACTTTTTGAACTAACCATACATTTGTGAATTATTAATAATACTAAATATTTGTAAAAATGACTTTTTATTAATTTATTGTCTTAAAAAATATGTAAAACCTTTTTTGAAATGATTGATTATTACATATGTAATGACAAAATTTGTTGATAATTATATCATTTTTTATAGATATTTGACCATATGTCCATGGCATAAAAAGATGAATAAACTATATATCTTAAGACTTTTAAAATAACAGATTTAGACCTTTTATAGCAATGTTAGATCATGTTGTAGGATCTGATGTGACTCCTCCAAATCTGAAAAATGTTTATGAAGTATTAATTCCAGCCTGATCTCTCGCGGAAATGTATGTATTTACCAACGAATTTGGAAACATACGAAACATACGAATTTCTACGTGTTCAGTCACGTGGCACCAAACCACACCTCTAAACCCAACCGTCACTGGGGGATAAGTAAATCATACCAAATTGTACAAATTAGATCGTACGAATTAGCCAGTAAATCAAAAGGTTGTGAATTGCCGTTAGATTGTGTTGATTAAGTCATGATGTCTTAGTGTGTCTTGGAAAAATAAATAAATAAATTTAGACTTCAGTAATTCAAACATGTTTTAATTGCAGTGTTATTTTGGAAATCCATTTTATTTTAAGGGTTGATTTAATTGAGAAAGTTGTGTTTTATATATATTTTATTATGATTATATTTTCATAAACATCTCTTTAAAGTCTCCAAGTCTTCAAAGTTTCTTTAAAGTTTTGGAATACTTTACATTTGCAAGGCAACAAGGCAAGCTTGGTTAGTCAAGCTGTGTTATTCCCAAACAAATGTAACAATTTTTATGAAATAAAAATGAATATATATATATATATATATATATATATATATATATATATATATATATATATATATATATATATATATATATATATAAAAAAAAGACTTTTATTACATTATATTACATTATAGATGTATAAAAGTATTATTAGACGTCTCAGTGCTAGAATTGGAAATCGTAAACTTGTTCTTGATGAATCTCTTTTTCTTCATAAATAGTTTTTTTAATCATAAATCTGATTGAAGATAAATATACTGTGTTTAAGAGATGCTTCACAAAAAAGAAAAATCTTTTGTGTTCACCTGAAGAAAGAAACTCTAAAGGGTTTGGAACATGTAGATGGTGAGTAAATGATCACAGAATTTCATTTTTAGGGGGAACTATCTCTTTAAGTCTTAGTCTCCTAAAATCCCAGATATATATGTTGTCTTTTTTCAAAACTAGGTTTGTCTGATATAAGATGTAAAAATGAAGTGAGATATTCCTTTCTTTCTTTTTTAAATTTATTAAAAGTCTCTTTATAAAATCTTATATTGGATCATTTTTCATTTTATAACAAGGCAAGGCAAGGTTAGGTAGACATAGATTATTTAGAAATATGTTGAGCTGCTGAAAAGATTAATTTACCACATAATATCTACTACATATTTCATATTTAAACATCTCTTCAAAAGTCTCTTTAAACTTTCATTTTAATATTAAAAAAGGCAAGTACTTAAAGGTTTTTTTTTTTTTTTGGATATTTTCACCATATCCGTTGTATAAAACTCTACTTAATATGCTCTTCTTTAATTACATTGCTATTCTTTTTAAACCTCATACATGTCAGATAATTCATTTTATAACTAAGTGGTTAGTTCAATTTATAAAGTGTCAATTATTTTTTTTGCAACACCTCATTTGAATTGAAATGTATGATCTTATCTCTTTGGTGACCACACTCTTATTTTAATGATAATGAATGTAACTATTTTATTTAAATGCACCAAATATATTGTCTATATTCACTCAGAAATATACTGTATATCCAGGCCATAACTGACAAATATTGCTCTTATTGCTATTGTTTAAATAATTATTGGTTCTCTTAAAATGTCACACACAACTTTTATACAAGGTAAAGTTATGGCATGTTAATACATAGCAAAGGTGTTTTAACTCCCCCAAAACAAAAATGTATAATATAAAAATCCATGACATTTAAAAAAAAAAAACATCGTCTAATATATTTCTATTTAGAAGACTTTGTTAAAAAAAGTGAATATTATGTTTTGAGTATTATTATCATGATTCTGAAATCATGAACTTAGTCAAATCAGTCAAGATGTTTAATATATGATAATTGATTGTTTATCTTTACCATAATATTCAGTGGTCAGCATATATGAGTACACACTTTTTAAATTCATGTTTTTAATAGGAAGCTAAAAATGTTATATCTGTGCATATACATTAGATTAGTCAGTACTGAAGCCAAATCTAGAGCTTATCTAACAAAATAACTTACGATAACGGTCCAAAAACTAGTACACCCAAATTTATGTCATAGAAAAATATTAAGAGAAGCAAAGAAATTGAAAATTTTTGTTGAAATTTTGTAGGTTGTAATTTTTTTGCAATATTTTGCTTGAATTTAATTGTATTATCTTTCAATTTCTAAATATGTTTAGTGACTAACATATTATTTTTATAAATATATATCGGTTTAATAAATCTGTTTTGTTTAAATGCACCAAAATAAATTGCCTATATTCACTGAGAAATTAATAAAAAATATTCATTTTCAAAATGGGGTGTGCTCAATTATGCTGAGCACTGTACCAGTAAAGAACCCACAGTTCAAAACCTAAACATGATGTCCACATAATCCACATAAACCACATTTAAAACGTTGCACATCACTCTAAAAAAAAAATGCTTTTGCTGCTTGTTCAATCTACTTATTTAAAATGAGTTGAAACAATACATATCTTACGTTTTGTTTGGGACAACTTAATTGTTTTATGTTCCATTCACTAAAATTTGTAAAAATGATTAAGTTAACTCAATTGATTAGTGCTGTAACAGCATGACGGAATTGTGGAATCCAGAATAGTTTTTATAGTGCATGTTTTTCTGTCTTTAACGGCGTCTGTCGCCTCTCTCACCACATTATCAAAGTTCCTCTTCTCTCACGATCATCTTTAAGTGGCGTCAGCATAAACCTCAGTGACTTTGCTCCCATGTTTCCCCACATACTGTACTGTAGGTGTAGCGTCAGCACAGGAGCGAGTTCATGGAGGGTCGCCGTCACGGAGCGTCCTGGTGGACAGATGTGTGGACGGATGAGGAATGGTCTTGGCTTGTCACCAGGGCAATGTGTAAGACTGGCCGTCCGGTCAGCTCGCAGCTTGCGCCTGCATTCCCCTTCGCTTAATTAGGGGTTGTTGGTACCACAGAAGGTGTCACCAACCTTTTCAGTCCAATAACAGATGGTGTTCTTTTTTTTGAGGTCCTGCCAAAGCCCACTGTCCCGCTCCTGGGAAAATGACCTAACTCGCAGGCAGCTGCTTAGTGCGGCTTGAGTGCCTCTTAAAAGAGACTTCTATCAGGGAATTAGTGGGACATACCACTGCAGCCCGAGGGGTGTGAGTTTGGGATGAGTCCTCTTTAAGCCGTTGTGAGGGCCGAGCTTGGCGTTCGCATTGAAATCTGAAGTGACACTATGGACGAGGTTGAGGAGGAGGGTCGACACACTGACCGCTTTACGTGGCTCACCGCTTCAACCCCCCCGTCCCAAAGCAGATGGTGTGTATAACAACACAGAATGTGGTCCAGGGGAGGTCAGGGAGGGACAAAAAGTGAAAGGGTCCCCAGACAGTTGGGGAAGAAAAGGCCTGCGGAGCGTGAGGGAGGAGCGAGAGGAGGAGACAGAGAGAAGAAAAGGAGAGTTTTTCAAAGCACTGGTCAGTGAGAGGCTAAAAGAGGAGGCCGAGGATGCAAGGAGGCAGATGCGATACGTGGGAAGACAGGGGGTCGGAGATTTACAAGATGCATGCTGGGGAAATACAGCACTGCTGCTGTCAGTCAGCAACTCACTTGGCTTCACTTTCTCTCATTGTCTCCGTCTGCATATTGATTTCTCTTCCCAGTTACAGGTACCTGTAGTCACCTCAGTCAGAAAGTATTTCCATTTTTATGTTGAGAAGACAATAAAAATGAAAATTCAGCTGGGACTTTTTGTCCGGCACACAATACATGTTTACATTTGTTATACTGAATAATGCTGGACACTTTATTTTAAGGGTGGAACAATACTTTACCCAAATTTGATATATATTTGATTTCAAAATCAACCTAAAACTGACATGTACCTAATACTTGTATTTAAACTTGTGAAAAATTTGCACAATTTACATATTTAAAAATATACTTTATTATGATTCTCAGCATCATTACTCCAGTTTTTAGTGTCATTTAAGAACCTTCAGAAAGTATTCTAATATGCTGTATTGGTGCTAAATTATTCATTTGTGGTCTAAAGAAAAAACAACAATATCAATATGCATGGTAATTTGTGAATCACATTAAACACAACATTCACATATATCACAACATTAAACACACACACATACACCTATCGGACACTTTATTAGATACACCTTAGTAGTACCGGGTTAAACCAAATTTGCCTTCAGAACTGCCTTAATCCTTCGTGGCATAGATTCGACAAGGTACTGGAAATATTCCTCAGAGATTTTGGTCCATATTGACATGATAGCATCACTCAGTAGCTGCAGATTTTTCAGCTGCACATCCATGATGCGAATCTCCCGTTCCACCACATTCCAAAGGTGTTCTATTGGATTGAGCTCTGGTGACTGTGGAGGCCATCTGAGTACAGTGAACTCATTGTCATGTTCAAGAAACCAGTCAGATGATTCACTCTTTATGGCACAGCGTGTTATCCTGCTGGAAGTAGCCATCAGAAGATGTATACGCTGTGGTCATAAAGTGATGGACTTGGTCAGCAACAATACTCAGGTGGGCTGTGGTGCTGACACAATGCTCAAATGGTACTTATGTGCCCAAAGTGTGCCAAGAAAATATTCCCTACACCATTACACCACCACCACAAGTCTGAACCCTTGATACAAGGCAGGATGAATCTATGCTTTCATGTTGTTGGCGATAAATTCTGATTCTACCATCCGAATGTTGCAGCAGAAAATTGAGACTCATCAGACCAGACAACGTTTTTCCAATCTTTTATTGTTCAATTTTGGCGAATTGTAACCTCAGTTTCCTGTTCTTAGCTGACAGGAGTGGAACCCGGTGTGGTCTTCTGCTGCTGTAGCCCATCCACCTCAAGGTTCGATGTGTTGTGCATTCAGAGATGCTCTTTTGCATACCTCGGTTGTAATGGGTGGTTGTTTGAGTTACTGTTGCCCTTCTATCAGCACAAACCAGTTTGGCCATTCTCCTCTGACCTCTGGCATCAACAAGGCATTTGCGCCCACAAAACAGATGCTCACTGGATAATTTCTCTTTTTGGGACCAGTAAACCCTAGAGAAGATTGTGCATGAAAATCTCAGTAGATCAGCAGTTTCTGAAATACTCAGACCAACCAGTCTGGCACCAACAACCATGCCACTTTCAAAGCTATTCTGATGCTTTGAACTGCAGAAGACCGTCTTGACTGTGTTTACATGCTTAAATTCATTAAGTTGCTGCCATGTGATATATATATATATATATATATATATATATATATATATATATATATATATATATATATATATATATATATATATATATATATATATATATATATATATAATGTAATATAATTAATAAATAAATATCTATTTATGAAAATGAATTAATGTTAAATCTATTTATTCTTAACTTTATGGATTCTTACACTTCTATGACTGACTATGAATGTGTCAAATCAGGTTGTTTAGATCAGATCTCTCTTTCTGCGTTCAGCAAACAAACGTGTCTATTGTAAGTCTGTTGGCAAACGAGAGCGTGTCAAATCAAATTTCTGATGATCAAACATAGCAGATCAGGTCACTCATTCAGTCTTTTATTTGATCTGAACAGCTCGGTCTCCATAGACTCTTACACACAACCATCAAAAGTAAAAGAAAATCCTCTCTTCACCTGTCAGGCATTTTTCCTTCAGCTATTACATCTTTCCTCTCACTCAGTCAGATTGCAAAAAACACATGCACAGACCTGGTGAGATTCACCTGTATCAATCTGGACTTTCATAACCCATTTCAGGTGTCTTCTTAATGGGTTTTATATGTAAAGCAATATTTCTAATTGTTAAAACAACAGTCCTGATGATCATAAAGTGTCTTACTTTTACATGACTTATGAGCAAGTGAGAAAGCTACAGAATAAAGACCATGTGATGTGGTACAATGTGGCAAAGTATGCTTTGATATACTTTTAAAGATCAAATGTTAGGTCAGTATGTAATGTTTTGTGGTTGTTTGAATGTGTTTGACCATATGATAGTTTACACTACAAAAGCAATCTCATCCAATGCTTTTTCAACTACTGAAAGTGGTCAAAAGTGGACAAGCTCAAAGCAATTTAGACCCCATTTACACTTGTTTTAGCATCATCCACTTGTGATCAGATTACCAAAAATGCATTTTAATACTAGGTGTAAACAAAACCTCTTGTATTGGTCAAAAATGGATAGGCTAAAACCATTTTAGATCCCGTTTACACTTGTATTCAGCATCTTCCTCTTGTTATGGGAAATTTGAAAATGCAGCTTAATGCAAGCACAGTCTTTTGAAATGGCCAGAAGTGGACATGCTTCAGACATTTTAGACCTTGTTTACACTTGTATTGAACATAATGCTTTTGTGATTGTCTTGTCAAAAACACATTTATTCCAGGTGTAAACAGAACCTATAGACATACCTGCCAACCCTTCCATTTTTTCTCGGGAGTCTTCCATGTTTCACACCGATCTGCCACCACCCTCTCATTTTGTTTTGTTAATTTTTTTTTTTTTTAATTCTATAAATTGTATGATACCTAATTCGCTATTCAACATATACCCCATACCCGGTCTTCACCTTTGCTACAGTCCAAAACCCTTAACCCTCAACCCCTCCTGGCCTTCAACTTTACTACAGTACCCTCCCAACCAGGGCCACAACTATGATACAGTCCCCAGAATTTCACAGACATTTTTTGGCAGGTATGTCAATGGAAGTGGTCACAAATCCACAAGCTCAGCACATTTTGGACTTTTTTCACAAAGTTTTTCTCTTCACAAAAAAAATTTTATTTAAAAAAAGTTGAAAACCTGTAGTCATTAATAGTATTTGTTTTTTCTACTCTGGATGTTTACAGATGTCCAGCTTTCTTCAACATATTTGGTTTCTGTTCAGCAAAAGAAAGAAACTCAAAATGATTTGGAACCATCTGAGTAAATAGTGAGTTAATTTTAATTTTAGTGTGAACTATCCCTTTCATATCATCAATTAACATGGTCACAAAGGATACGCTCACACTGCAAGGCTTAGTGCTCATACCTGATTTTTTTTTAGATCTTATTTTTTTTGCATAACTGTTCATGTTGCTGTAATAAATGTGTCCAGAATCAGAACCAGTACCAGTAACAGAGCATGGTCCTAAACTGACCCACATGTGCAAAAGTACAACTACGCACAGCACAAATACAGTTGAAGTCAGAAGTATTTGCTCCCCTTTGAATTTTCTTTTCTTTTTTAAATATTTCCCAAATTATGTTTAACAGAGCGAGGAAATTTTCACAGTATGTCTGATAATATTTTTTCTTCTGGAAAGTCTTATTTGTTTTATTTTGGCTAGAATAAAAGCAGTTTTTAATTTTTCAAAAACCATTTTAAGGTCAAAATTATTAGCCCCTTTAAGCTATATTTTTTTCTCGATAGTCTACAGAACAAACCATTGTTATACAATAACTTGCCTAATTACCCTAACCTGCCTAGTTTACTGGATTAACCTAGTTAAGCCTTTAAATGTCACTTTAGGCTGTATGGAAATATTATTTACTGTCATCATGGCAAAGATAAAATAAATCAGTTATTAGAAATGAGTTATTAAAACTAATGTTTAGAAATTTGTTGAAAAAATCTTCTCTCCGTTAAACAGAAATTGGGGGAAAAAATAAACAGTAGGGCTAATAATTCCGGGTGGTTGGGTTGGCTAATAATTCTGACTTCAACTGAATGTGTATAGTGTATGAAGTGAATAAAGCACATTGTCAGATTATGTTTAATATAATTATTACTGTTTTCACAGACAACCACTGTGTTTTTTATGAACAGTCAATAATTGTTTTGCTGGTTCTAATGTGCATTTTAGTGTTTGAAACCTAAAAAAAACTCATTTTTTGTGATCGAAAACCCTGATGATTTGTCATTTATGTCAAGCGTGGTGAACGGCTCTCTGACCACCGGTTCTTTATTGAAAATTATATTGTTTACAGAGTCTGATAACCTAGCCTAATGTTAATTCATTTTGATTTGTTATAAACAACATAGGCTGTATCCAGTCAAAACTCATCGACTGAAACTAAAACAATACCTAGGAATTTTATCCTTAACAAAAAGCATTAACCTGCTGCAAGGCTTGTCACGTATTAATGTATATAATGTATTAATTATTTAAGTGAAATATAGCTATATCATGTAGGCCTCTGCATTTTATTATTTTTATATATGCAATTTTACTATGGTGGTATTTTAAATCTAACTGAACAACCCTTTTTTGGGGTTACAGGCTAATGGTTAGTGTTTGGTTAACGAGCGGCAGTCATTCAAACAATATTCAAAGTAAACAACTTTTAACTTTTGGGGTACAGTATTTGCCTGATGTGATATTTCATGCCGCTGAGAAATAGAGTCATATGAATTCCTACATAACCGTTCACACTGTGGTTGGATTGCAAAACATTAAATCTGATTTAATACCACATATGAAAGGCCCCGTTTACACTGCTAGTTAAACGTGACCCAATTTAGATTTTTTTGCTCATAAGTGACACAGATCGGATCTGTTCTATAACCATGTAGACACGAATGGTGGAGGACACCATATATAAACCATAGGCGCAAGCTGCGATGACGGCCCTTTCCCTCCACCTCCTTTGCCTCAAAATCATTTTAAAGTTGGGCAGACTTTGCATATTTCGCAGAGCTAAATACAAGACAATTTCTTCCATCATGGCTAGTGCAGCGCAGATGCTAGAGCCTGCCTTTACGTATGCACAACGTTGTAAATTGTATGGCAAGTGTAAACACATGAATCAGATATGGGTCACAATTAAAAGAACATGTAAACGGACAGGCAAAAAAAATCTGATATAGGCAACAAATTGAAAATTGGGTATCAAGACCTTACAGTGTAAACAGGGCCAAAGTGGCACAAATCAAAATTGAAAAGATTGTTTGGGCTGTTCACACTGTCATGACTAAAACAGATCTTAGTCACATGTGGGCAAAAAAAAATCTGATTTGGGCCACATTTGCCTGCAGTGTGAACGTAGCCTAAGTGGACAAGCTTAAGGCTGCTTTCACACTTGAGTCAATTGTCTGAACCCTACCCAAGTTCAATTGGGTTTGGACATACAGAAAGCGACTTGCGTCCATCTGACGCAAAAATATTATAAACGGTCAGAACACAGTGTCTGCAGGAGCTGCTTTTGGAGGAGACAAGCAGACATCACTGTGTTTGCCCTGGCTCAGTCCCGCTTGTCACCAAGGTACAATACGTGACACACACACACACACACGAATAAACGTTATAAAAACGATAGTTTGTTGTACAGTTGGCGGTTCACTTCCGTTATTTTGTATGACTGCATTAATACCAGAAGTGAACCAGACCAGAGTTTGCATGAATCGTACCCCAGATCAACTCTTCCAGGCTGTGCACCCAAGTTCAGAAGACACGTTCACACTAGCTTAACGTACCGTACTCTGACATCAAATGAACCCGGGTGCGGGCCAAAGTGCTAGTGTGAAAGCACCATTATATTAGATGTTTATGTGTGGAGTTTGCATGTTCTCCATGCGTTCATGTGGGTTTCCTTCAGGCGCTCCCCCACAGTCCAAAGACATGCAGTTCAGTTGAATTGGGTAGGCTAAATTGTCTGTAGTGTATGAGTGCGTATGGATGTTTCCCAGTGATGGGTTGCAGCTGGAAGGGCATCCGCTGCATAAAACAAGTGCTGGATAAGTTGGCAGTTCATTCTGCTGTGGCGAACCCGGCTTAATAAAGGGACTAAGCCGAAAAGAAAATAAATTAATGAATGAGTATGCTTTTCACTAAAGCCTAATTTATATCCTCAGTTTTACATGGAATATACATTTGCATCTTTTTAAAAAATCTTGATTCCTCTCGAATCCCAATGGATCAGCACCAGTATGAGGAAACAATGACTGAAACTTAATTTCTGCTTGATCTGACCCTGAAATACCTCAATCCTCCAGGTCAGGCTCTAATTGCTGAACTGAAAGCGCAGGTCACTGTAGCGGTTGTGTTGATACGAGTTGACACTGATCTGGAATCCGTTCAGGAAGCTCCTTCTCAAAGCCACAACAAACATTCTCTTTTCACGCTATGCAGCAAATGAGCCAATTCATTTCCAGCCGATAAGAGCTCACGAGAGGCCTGATTTCAGCTTAATCACTTCATATTCTTGGCGAACGTTTGTGGGTATGTTGTTCAAACGTTACCTCCCTGTGTTGTGTGAGAGCTCTTAGTCATTCTTCGAAAGATGTGTGTGTGTGTTAATGAGAGTGCACAGGGAGCCGGGCTGTTTAACAGGAGTCATGTCTTTGTGTTGGCCTGCGTGGAGCGCTTTAGTTAACAGTGAATAATGGTGCTTGATTACAGCCCATGAGACGGCACATTGCTTAAAATCAATTCTCAATGCAATTACCCACCGCAAACGCCTCCCCTCTCTGCCGGACAGAATAGGAAGTGATTGTGTCAAAGGACAACATCATCTCTGCAAATGACTTGTTGCCTCTTCATATAGAGCCATTAGATGTGGCAGAATATCAGTCAGGAGGCCTTTCAGCGCTCGTACGTACATATTCCCACCTTAGAGCGTACCGACGTGCTAACATGGTGATTTATTTGTAGACACACTGGGAGAGATGCTCATCGGGCTGTACAGTCAAGTCCAATAACAAACACAAACGCACAATTGAATTATTGATATCTGTTCAGCTTTGCTGTTTTTGTCTGTCTCTCTGTTTTCTCAGTCCTTTTATAGACCTTTTTCTTGGCTGCTGCATGGAGGGCGCCGTAGCTACCAGCGACTTCCGGTAGAATGCAGAGAACTTCCGTTTACAGCATTTACAACCAGTAATTTGCGCTCCGAAAATGGGTTTCAATAGCATTTTGCATGGATTACGGAGTGTTTTTGTGACCCACAGCTTTGAAATGTGTGTGTTAAAGCCGTTATAATCTGTCAGATGTGATTCAAGCGCGCAAGAAAAACGTTCTCCTAGTTCACGTGTCTTCCGTTAGAAATACAGTGTGTGTTTGTTTCCCCGGCCTGTCAGCTGTTAGCTCAGCGGCTCTTCAACACTCACACACACACACACACACACACACACACACGCAATACTTCACTGCAAACCAGATTACTGGCATGAAACTTAACAGGTATGCAAGTCATGCAATTTACAAAAATGACCAATAAAAGTCCGTTACTGATACTCTGCTGGCTGATTTGCTTGTTCATTCTAATCATGAGCCATTTATGTTTCATTTATTGTGTTGTATTTACCACGGTTTGTGTTTTTCTGTCATTTCAAAATGTCACTTTATTTTCACTTTGTCACAGTTATTAAATCAGTGTGCTAGTGGGACAGTGCAGGTGACTTTAGCGATGACGAGGATTCATTTAAACAGCAGAAGATGTTGTCAGACAATGAGGGGAAAATGCCTTACAGCAGTTGTTTTCCATCCTATTAGACCGCATTTTTTAAATGATCAGTCCAGGAGGTGGCGCTGATCGACAACAGTATCAGTTTAAAGATGATAAAAGCAGGTAAAACAGATTAAAACTATCGTCTCAAAGCTGTCCAAATGTGACAGTTTACACGCATCAGCTGCCGACCGGAAGTTCTCCTTGCGCATACACACAAAGCATAATGGGTAATTTTGCATTACAAGAAAAAGGTCTATAGATGGAGTTTAGGTGTGTTGTGTGGAAGTCGGTGTTTCAATGGGTTTTATAGTTGCTGTCTGAAAATGTTAATGGAGTGCGTTAACAGCCACTCAAGATCTCACGCCGTAACTTTTTGATTTAGTGGCTAATTCATATGAATTTCTACGATTCATTCGTACAATTAGGATGATTTGCTTATTCTCCAATGATGGTTGGTTTTAGCAGTGGAGTAGCAGGTTTCGACCACATGGGCAAACTAGGTTGCTGTTGGATGTGGTGTAGGTGAGGCCAGCAGGTGGTGCTCAACCTGCTGTCTTTGTGAGTCTTAATGCCCCAGTAAAGTGAAGGGGGCACTATACTGTCAGTGAGCGCTGTCTTTCGAATGAGACTTTAAACTGAGGTCCTCTCTGTGGTCATTAAATATCTCATGGCACTTCTTGTAAAGAGTAGGGGTGTAACTCCGGTGTCCTGGCCAAATTCCCTTCATCGTCCCTTACCCATCATGCTCTCCCAATCATCCCCATATACCTGATTTGGCTCTGTCAGTGTCTCTCCACTCCACCTATAGCTGGTGTGTGGTGAGCGCACTGACGCTGTGTCCTGTGGCTGCCGTCGCATCATCCAATTGGATGCTGGTGGTGGAGTGGGGAGACCCCCATCTCATGATTGTGAAGCGCTTTAGGTGTATGGCCATACACTATAAATTAAATGCTCTATATAGTTACTTACTTATTTACTCACTTACTTTTTCATCAGCACAGCAAAGTTCTCCTTATTTTTTTCTTGATTTTTGAAAAATGTTTTTGTAAAAGCATAATAAGCCTTGAACCAAAGCTACGTGGAAAATCACATTTTCAAATTTTGATTTGATGCAAAAAAAATGGTGAGACTATTTGCTATAACTGATTTGATGAAGACAAGAACTATAATCCTATAAACTAATGCGAATGACAAATTCAAAATTATTTTAATTAAAAATTCTTGGTTGTGTTAATAAAAGAAGCTAATTCAACTCAATTGCAGACATAGATTTATAGATTTGTAAAAAATTACAATATTTTGAGAGTTTGTTGTGGAAAAAAGGTTCTGGTCTGCAAAATATTTTCTAAGTTTTCTAAAAAATAAAGAAGTAAATTTAAAAAAATAAATAAATAATAAAGTCTCAGATCTCCGAAGTCCTTAGGCAAAGCAGTTTATTGTTACAGAATCAGTAACAACAGAGACGGGTCATTCGAGTGTTTACCGGGATGCTCTTGCCAACACCTATTATACCCTCTTTCTCTCCTGAATGTCATGTACATTACATAAGATGTATCTCTTTGTTTTTACCAAATTTGTCATCTTAAAGGTCATGGAAAGTTTATTAGGGTTTTTACCATACCTGTGGCAGATACAGTCTATGTTTATCCCACTTATAGCAGATACTGTCGTATCACTGCTGGCAATACATTTTCTATTCTCTGAACACTCAGTTGTAGTCATGCCAGCAACTTCAAGTCCAGCCTACGGTAACAGATTTTGGTCATAGGATCTCGGAAGTGTCAGTCTACTAATTCAACACCTCATGGTGGATCACAGTTAAGCATGGGCTCTTGCATGAGACAGAACATTTCCCTTATAACCTTACTTCCATACATCTGCTCCCATTGTGATTCTTCATCCTGCTCCCTTAATTCTCTTCTGATCCCTGAATGCATTTGCACAAAGTGACTTTTTAGATACCAAAGCACACGTAAATGATAATAATACATATAAATTATGATAATGATGCACACAAGAATGAGAATAATAATGCCACAGGAATGGGCTAACATAGATTCATAATAATAATAATAATACTGAAGTCACAATGAATTCCCCATCAAGTGTGGGAGATCGACTTGATTACATGATTCGTGATGCTTTGTGGTACTGGGCAAAGCTAAAGGTGTTTTTATTAGGCACACTTTACTCACTGCGGCTCATTAATTAGGGTTGTTGCTAGATCGGATACGGTTGCGGCCGAAAGTTAACGAGAAATGTTTATATTATTATACTTTAATTATTAATTAAATGTCCCATTTATTGTATTTTATTAATGTCCACCCCTACCCTAACCCTAAACCCTACCATCACAGTAATGTAAAAACAGTAGTTGTACCAAGTATTATTTATGTCATCTATTAAATGACCCAATAAATTGTATTTATTTTATTGTGACCCTAAACCCACCCTCACAGTGCTGTAAAAATATTCATTATTCCTTTACAGTGTCATGAAAAATGCTGCTTTATTGATGTGCATATTGCATTTCCGGCAATGTATCCGATCTAGACTTTACCATTGATTGGTGAAATTTTTCTGTGAAGCATGATGGGTAGTGTAGTTTTTTCTACTCAAACCCCACCAATAATAAACACAATTATTACAAACAGAGGTTCAACAAAAGTACACTGTAAAAATTTATATTACAATTTTTATTTTACAAATAAATTATATTACAATATATAAGCCAATAGCATTTATGTTAGTTTAATGTATTTTAATAAGTTCATTTAATAAGTTTCAACAATTTTTTTAGTTTACAAAAGGTTTAACTTAATATTTTTAGTCAGTTTGACTTATGTAAGTTGAGATGACTAGAAATGATCATTTAATTCAACTAATTAAGGTGTTAAGATTTTTTACTATTTACAGTAAAAATTATTGTATATAAAATTAATTTGACAGCAACATAGCTCACAAAAGCGGTTTCAGATATTTTTAAAAATAAAACTCCCTGTGGAGAAAACGAAGAGTTTTTACTTCAAGAATCAGATTTTTCAATTGTGTTATTGACAACAGAAGATCATACTGTAGTACTGATTACTGAATCTACCTCTCAATGTTAATGTTTTTCATCCCTAAAGTAATAAGTATGACAACTAACCCCAGTCTTCTCTGTATAACAAAGACACTTTATTTTTTTTTAGGTGGGGCAATGAGATTCACTATACACTCAAATGTTATTTGCCAGGAAAAAAGCTGCGGAGCAAGTGCAGGTCAGTGTTTGTGTGTGTGTGTTCTGTCTCCTCTGGAGGTTGGTGTTTGTCTGCTTTGTGACCAATTCATTTGTTATTTTATCAGGCTTTGAGTGATGGATGCGTCTCTTTGGAAACCACTTGTAAACTGTGGTGGTGTCTTTACAGCCTGTAACTCACTTGTTTGTAGGTTAAACACATCAACGCGCACACACAGTTCAGCAGCTGCACATTTGAATCTTAAAATCTACCTTAACAACAATACTGACCAATCCGGATTTGACTGTAGATTTCTGCCATATTATTGGAATTTAATATTTTTTATTTTAAGGAAAGTGTCTAAAAACAAAACTTTGCAACATGAAACATCCAGTTTTTACTTGTGTTAAGTGTTTAAAAGTGAATTGTATCACTTTCAACTGTAAAATGGCCTATTTAGAGAGCGTGTCTGATTAAGCAAAATAGCATAAAGAAGTGTCAATTCTTTCTTTTTTACTGTAATGTAAGATTTAAGGTAACAACATCCATGTTTGACTGTTCATACATCTAAAACCTTTGCATTTCTCTCTGGCATTCACACTCAGGGTCTTTTTTGCCCTCTCTCTGCTTTGCTGTAAAATGTCAAATGGAAATTGTTTATTACCCAATAGATGGAGGCAACATCAGGATCACATGATAGATAGGGTCATTGTTGCATAGAGAGGGATTGTGTGTGCGTGTGCGCGTGTGTGTGTGTGTGTGTGCGTGTGCGTGTGCGTGTGCGTGTGTGCGTGTGCGTGCGTGCGCGTGCGTGCGTGTGTGTGTGCGCGTGCGTGCGTGTGTGTGTGTGTGCGTGTGCGTGTGCGTGCGCGCGTGTGCGTGTGTGTGTGCGTGCGTGTGTGTGTGTGCATGTGTGTGTTCGTGTGTATGTACGTTTTTGAATGAAATGAGAATGGAAACTAATAATAGGCTAGTGCTTAAGAGAAAAAAGAGGTCTGAAGATGAAAAAGATGGACACACACATTTGCAGTCCCCCCTTATCTGAGCTTTACCATCACCTTTGTGATTGAGTCCAAGTTCTCCTCACATAAACACAAAAAGACATAGCCCAAGATGGGTTTTTTGGATGACTTACAGAGGGTCCAAGGTGTGATGTCATCAACCCCCTCTCTATAACTGTGCTACAGATGGTCCTGCCAAACAAACTTTGGAAATCCATTAATTAGTTCATTCATTAATTTTCTTTTCGGCTTAGTCCCTTTATTAATCTGGGGTCACCACAGCGGAATGAACCGCCAACTTATCCAGCATATGTTTTCACAGCGGATGCCCTTCCAGGCTGGGGAACAACCATACTCATTCACACACATACACTATCACCAATTTAGCTTACCCAATTCACCTATACTGTATGTCTTTGGACTTGTGGGGGAAACCGGAGCACCCGGAGGAAACCCACCTGAACATGGGGAGAACATGCAAACTCTACACAGAAATGCTAACTGACCCAGCCAAGACTCAAACAAGAGACCTTCCTGCTGTGAGGCGACAGTGCTACCCACTGAGCCACGGTGCTGCCAACTTACCCTTTAGGTATGCTTAAATATTTCTACTAGAAACAACTACTAAGGACAGCATCTACAACACAGAAAACTCCACACAGAAATGCCAACTGACCCAGCCAAGGCGTGAACCAGCGATCTTCCTGCTGTGAGGCGATCATGCTACCCACTGCACCACCGCAACGCCTCACTTTGGAAATCTTTTATTTTTTTTTATTAACATTAATAACTTTCAAAGTGAAAGACTGTTTGCATAATTTGTGCAAAATTATGTTAAATAAATACATTATTTCCAAAGGACAAATGGTGTGAATTTTGGAAAAATGTTGTGGTCAGTTTTTTTTTTTTTTAAATAAATGTATTTTTGTTATTTACATTATTAGCCATTCAAACTATAGAAAGTGGCAGGATATGGCATGCTCTTTATGCTGTTTCTTATTGCAGTTTCTAAAAATGATTTGCAAAATTTTAATGAAAGCTGAAATACAATTTTAATAATACAATACAAAACTGCATGAGAACATTTATCAAAAAAGTTGTCTTTGAAACTAATGACTAAAATAGATGTAAGTAATAAACTTACTTAGTTTAATCAAAACAAATGAAAGACTAAAATCTAAAAGTCTGAATATAAATTAATAAAAGTATTGTCAGTTACAGCTTTGTCTTCAGAAATTGACAGCAGAAAATGGTGACAATAACTCAAAATACAGTTATTTCACCAAATACTGACTTCTTGAAACATTGCAGTTGAGTGTTTCTAAAAATGATCTAAAAAAATTATTTTACGTTGGGAAGAAATGCCATCAGTAGATTACAGAATTTAATATATACTGCGTTTTAATCAAATACACCTATAAATCATAAATCCAGAGAATGTAAGTAATCTCTTCATTGTTTCAATCACAGTATACAGTATATAAATGTAATCTACATAAATAAAAATGATAAAATTAATATTATAATACTTATAAAAAGTATGTCAAAATACTAACATAAGTCCATACATACAGTGCAAAATAACATTATTATTTCCAAGGTCTGAATTTTGGAAAAAATGTTTTGGTCAGTTTTTTTTTTTTTTTTCAAATTCAAAAATTGTCATTCACATTATAGAGCATTCAAACTGTAGAAAGGGGCAGGATATGGCATGCTCTTTATGCTGTTTTTATTGCAGTTTTTAAAAATTGAAAGCTAAAATACAATTTTAATAATACAATATAAAAATAACAGGAGAATATTTAGCAAAAAAGTTATCTTTGAAACTAATGAATAAAATAGATGTAAGGTATAAACTTACTCAGATGAATCAATACAAAAGTATAAATATATACATTGATAAAAATATTGTCCTTTACAGTTTTGTCTTCAGAAATTGACTCGCAACAGAAAATGGTGACAATGACTAATTTTTTAATTTGTTGTGTCTAAAATTTCACCCAATACTGATTTGTTGAACATTGCAATTGTGTTGTCTAAAATTATTTAAAACATTTTTGTTTTACGTTGGGAAGAAATGCCATCAGTAGATTATTACTTTTAATACAGAATTTTATTACAGAATTTAATATACAGTATACTGCATTTTAGTCAAATACACACCTATAAATCATAAATCTAAAGAATGTAGGTAATCTCTTCGTTGTTTCAATCACAATATACAGTATACAGTATATAAATGTAATATACATAAAGAATAATGATAAAAATTATCTAATTTAATTTGTTAATATTATATACTTTTACAAGTATGTAAAAAATACTAACATAACAGTCCATACATACAGTTGAAGTCCAAATTATTTGCCCTACTCTGAAAAAAAAAAAAAAAAAACACTTTTATTTATTAATTATTTAAAATATTTCCCAAATTCTGTTTAACAGATTAAGTAAATTTTCACAGTATTTCCTATAATATTGTTTTCTTCTGGAGAAAGTCTTATTTGTTTTAGTTTGGCTAGAATAAAAGCAGATTTAATTTTTTATAACCATTTTAATGTCAATATTATTAGCCCCGTTAAGCAATATATTTTTACGACTCTTTGTCTAGAGCAAACTATCGTTGCACAATGACTTTCCTAATTACGCTAAGTTGCCTAATTAAACTAGTTAAGCCTTTAAATTGTACTTTCAGTTGAATACTAATATCTTGAAAAATATCTAGTTAAATATTATTTACTGTCATCATGCCAAAGATAATTGAAATCAGTTATTAGAAATGAGTTATTAAAACTATTATGTTTAGAAATGTGTTTAAAAAAATCTTCTCTTCGTTAAAAAGAAATTGGGGACAAAATATATATAGGTGGGCTAATAATTCTGACTTCAACTGTATTTGTTGTAATGAACTATCCTCTTAAGACCATATTTACAAAATCTAAGTCCAATAAAAACATCATTAGCAGGTTTAGCATACTTTGAATCCCCTTTCTTTTTCATCACCATCCGCCCCTCGCCGTTCGCCCTGCTCTCAGTGCAGGTTTTGCCTGTAAGACAGGGCTCAGAGCCAGTGTTCCTGCGTCCCGCTGTGTTTACATGGAATCCTGGGGAGACTCCAAAGGTTTCCGGCCTGCGAGACTCAATAATGTGAAGCCTGAAGCGCGAGGCCCACATGGGCACGTCTATGACTGACAGCATCCGTATTTACACACACAAACACTGTCACCATCACATGAACAGCATCGGCCAGGCAGAGGGAGGGAAAACCCATATGATCATCAAAACACCACCTTACGCACACACACACACACACACACACACACATGCATGACTCACACCAACATCCGGGACTCACACGCTGGCCCAAAGTGGATCTGTGAAGGTGCATATTTTTGCATGTATTTGCATAGATAATCAGTTTAGAAAAGTCAGCTGTATTTTATTTATTTATTTGGTATGAATTGTACATGTTATGGGGTCCGGATGCGAAAAGAACTATAGGCGCTTCTGAATACCAAGTAGATCTATGACAGGTTTGAAGTTGTGTCCTTGGTTTTCTAGTTCGGGCTTGGCAACTCCTGAAAATAGGAGAACACAGGTTTGGTCAGTTATTCAAATAGAACAGCACTGTAATTTATAACATCTCTTGACTTGTTCTGGTTAGTTTCACTAAATATTTGCTCTTTTCCTGCCATTGATGAGATATCTTGTCAATAAGAGATGATGCTTCCTTGCCATTGGCAAGTGTTTATGGTAGTCACAAAATCAAACAAACCAAACTAAAACGTAGGCCCAGCATCGAACCTAACACCATGTTTCAGGTGTATTGTATGGTAAGGGAAACTTGTTCTGAATGAGTTACGGGACTATTGAATCTCCTGGGTATGAAATACAAAGACAATCAGTGTAGACTGAAAAGAAATCAGTGTAGATCAGATCGCATATAATAAGAAAGAGATCAGATCGTGTGTAAAAAATGAAAAGGTAAACATGCAGACGTTGAAGGATTTGGTCTCGACTCATTTTTTAACCATTTTTCACAAGCTTCTAGTTGTGTTGTGGATAGTCTGATAATCAGTTGAGCTATAGCTACAGTGTATATTACTTTGAAAATGAGCTACTTTGAAAAAAATGCATTTGTTTTCCAGTTTTTTTGACAAAAGTGGTATTTTTGATGAAACCTAACTGCATTCACATGGTGATAAAACATGACCCCATATGCTTTTTCTCTAATAACTGATTTCTTTTATCTTTGCCATGATGACAGTAAATAATATTTGACTAGATATTTTTCAAGACACTTCTATACAGCTTAAAGTGACATTTAAAGGTTTAATTAGGTTAACAAGGCAGTTTAGGGTAATTAGGCAAGTTATTGTATAACGATGGTTTGTTCTGTAGACTATCGAAAAAATAGCTTAAAGGGGCTAATAATTTTGACCTTAAACTGTTTGACCTAAAAACTACTTTATTCTAGCTGAAATGAAACAAATAAGGCTTTCTCCAGAAGAAGAAATATAATCAGACATACTGTGAAAATGTCCTTGCTCTGTTAAACATCATTTGGAAAATATTTAAAAAAGAAAAAAAATTCAAAGGAGGGCTAATAATTCTGACTTCAGCTGTATATAAGTAGTGGTCTTTGCACTGTTTCAGTCTACTTTTGTTCCGGCATCCCTCCACCTCTCCATCTCCTTCTCTATTTTGTCAAAATGTCTTAAAAGGGTAGGGGAGTGCTTAAGTCAAGCCATGAGCCTCCTTCAAAGATGGGAGGTTCAAGCTCTCTCCGGGGGTTGACAGCTTGGGCCCCCAGCTTCAGGACAGCAACTCCAAAATCATTTACCATGTTGACGCAATTGACTGAGCAGGTGAACTTGTAAAAAAGTAAAGGCTTGTTTCTTTATTCTGAAATAAAATAAAAACATACACTCACTGGCCACTTTATTAGATACACCTGTCCAACTCATCCAGTATATGTTTTATGCAACGGATGCCCTTCCAGCTGCAACCCATTCCTGGGAAACATCCACACACACTCATTCACTGCGCCACCGCGTCACCACAAGACCAGCGATAGTTCCATCAAAATGTGCAAAAAAATCAGTGCGAGTGCAGTGTGTTAAGTTTATTAAATATATACAATTATGAAACTTAATTTTGCCCACAAAACAACAACAAATATATGATTCATAAGACAAAAGATTGCCTGTTAGAATATACACAAGACAAATTCTATATCATGTTTAACAACGAGAGTTTATTCTCATGTGTTCTTAACTTTATTTTCAGTTGATTTTTGTTTTATATGTATTCATATAAAAATGCATGTAATGAAGCATAGATGTTGACCGCAAATAAGAATGTTTAGGAATGTGTGAAGCATCAGCATATTAGTACCCAGAATTAATTGTCATAATTATGAGTATTGTGAAATGTGATAACCCAGCATTAAGTGTTCACAATAACCCAGAGTGAACTTTTTAAAGAATAAAAAGTCTTAGAGACAAAAGCAAGAAGCCCATTCTTATAGAGTGAGTGATGGGATGGCTGGAGGAAGGGAAAGCTGTGGTTTAGCCAGAACTACAGTCGCTCTCCTGCTGCTCTACATATGTACACTCAGCACGAGTCCAGCGGCCCTCCTTTCTCGTCTGCCGCTCGCCGTATGACCATCTTGCCTTCGACGTCCTCTCCACCTCTCCATCTCTCATATCTCTTTCATTTCTGCCTAAAGTCCACGCGGCTCTCCTCAATCTATCTCCTGCAATCTCACTCCTTCCTGCTGTAGCTCCATACATCTCCTGCAATCTCTGAACATGCCTGTGTTCTCATTTATAAACACCTATGCTTTCATCTGTTTCAAACCCAGCGCTTACTGTTTTCTGTCTTCTCTGAGAGTGCCTGAAGATGTAGTGCTCTGATATTGCATATTGCATATGACATGATATTGTGCTGCTCATGTTGAGTGATAAACTCCAAATCAACATCACATTTCATCTGTGAGTGAGAATTTAGAAGATTTCTACAATGGGCCATGTTCACTGACAGTGATTTAGCATTTTTATTTTGTAAGTTTATTTCTTAGCATCATTCAAAAATGTGTACTCAGTAAGAAGTTCACATTTAAATGTTGCAAGTGTTTTCCCCCAAAATACATTGATAACACTACAAAACATTCCTTTCATTCTTTTCAGTTTGGATCTTTTGAACTTCCTGTTTCTCAGAAAATCCTGGAAAAATGCATTGTATACCTAAAAAGTACCAAAATGTACCTTATAGTACCTCAAAGGTAAAAAAAATCTACTAAGGTGCTATGAGGTACACATTTGTACTTTTTAGGTATTAATATATATATTTAAAGTACAAATACCCGTTAGGATCTGTTGGACCTGTTAGGTACAAAAATGGAAAAATCTAAAAAGACTCTAAAAAGTCTAAAAATCCATTTGAACGAGGAACTACTTTCTTCCGCCATTCCTTCAGAGCTGACAGCAGAAGCCGTTACTAATTCATCAATGTTATTATAAAGCTAATATTTGAATTATTCTCTTGCGTAATGTCTAAAGTGATGACAAAACAGATGATTTTGCTCACATTTTAAGATTATAAGGCTGAACGGCATGAAATGCCATCAGTCTACAGAGATTTCCTAGTATTTCTCTGTGGCAATCGGGAGATCACAGTAATTCACCCCTAAAAAGCCAAAGCAGCGCCAAAACTACCAGATTACTATTGTGTTTGCGATAAGGATAAATGCTAAACACATGCGGGCATTTCTTCTTTCTTTTTTGTTTACTGAAACAAACAGATTGCCAATTAAAAAGTAACTCAAAAACAGTAAACGTTATACAAAGAGTGGCCAACACAAAATACATACATTCCTGATATGTGAGTCCCATCTCACACTCAATACACTACAGTTACTATGGTAGAAATCCAGAACTGCATAAATAAACTGCATAGTTGCAATCTAAGCAACTACATTCTCACCTAAAAAAGCCTCAAAAGTACATTATGTTGTCCAACAGCTGCAATATTTGTCAAACTGTAGTGAGTTTATTGATCTGCTGTCACTCTACGTGGGCAGAGTAATACAGAAGTGTGAGGAGGTTGTACGGGTTCTGATATTGCAGAATATCTCACGGCTATAAGCCAGTCATGTTCACAAACCAGACAGAAATGTTGTATAAATATATATATATATATAATAATAACATTTGAAACATGGCTAAGAGACAAAAACAATTAAGTTTTCCACCATGTATATTCATCTACTTACCCTTATGTCTTTTAGCATTATTATCTTTTTTTAAGTGTTATGAGGTACAAAGATTTATTCATTCATTCATTTTCCTTCAGTTTAGTCCCTTATTTATCAGGCGTCACAACAGCGTAATGAATCGCCAACTATTCCAGCAAATGTTTTACACAGCGGATGCCCCTCTGGCCACAACTCAGCACTGGGAAACACCCATACACTCTTGCATTTACACACGCACTCGTACACCATGGCTAATTTTGTTTACCCATCTCACCTGTAGCGCATGTCTTTGCACTGTCAATAATTTTTGTAAATTACACAGTATTTAACTGCAACATGAACTGAATTTTTACTGTAGGACAGTTATGCAGCATGTTACTGTGTTTTGAAGTTGCATTACTGTATATTTTACAGTAAATATATACATAAAATTCTGTAAATACATATAGAGCAAAATAAATGATGCTATAAATGTAAATACAGTATTTTTGCTGTAACTGAATTACAGTAAGTTACTGGTGAACTGCTGAATTTTTTTTTAAACATGATCAGGATTTTTACAGAGTTGGAGCATAGTCCATTTTTATAAAAGCATTCTGAAATTTGAAATAAACTGTAAATGCTAAGGGAAGCATTGCTGTATGAGAAGCTTCTGTCTTTCTCTCTTGGATAGGTTAGAAAGGGTATTGATCCACCAGTGGTGTCCAGTGGTTTATTTACCCACAACAAATCGATGCTGTGCTCAGCTGTGGGATTCTCTGACCTGATCCTTCATAGAACATGTGCTGTTACACTCAAATTACAAGCATCTTCAAGAGATCAGATATATGAGGTGCTCTATTGCCCTATTCAGCTGGAAAAATATATATACAACACTGATGCATTATATATAAATACATATAACACTTCTCTTCATATAGAAGACACTTTTATCCAAAGCCACTTACAGTAGCTGCTTTTCTGGCAGGGATAGTCCCATCGGAGGAACCCAAGGTTAAGTGGCGTGTTCAGTGGCACAATGGTGATCACACATACTGTAGGCTGCTCTTTGCAGGATTCAAACCTGCTACATTGTGGTTATCGGCGCTTGTCATTAACTATTACACCACCCACAGTTTAAACCCATCTGGTGGCAGTGAATTTGCCAAGAAAATCATGTTCCCGGATCAACACGTTTTGTTTGTCCTGTTGCAATTCTAACCCTAATGTCCCCAATATCCTCACAGCAAAGTCATATTTCATTCTTCTTTCATTTAGGAGTGAAAAGAAGTTTGTATTGCCTGAGTATTGGCATTCTGTTAACAAACATCCCACAAATATGTAAATACAAGCTGCATGTTTTCCCCACTTAATAATCAAATAAACATACTACTAAAAATCCAGCAGTGAGAAAACAACTGCATCTGATAATAACAATGTGGATATCTGAATGAGTTCAAAAATGTGCCTCTCTATTCAACTCACATTTAATTTTATAAAACAGTTTGTTGCCATTGAATACAATATTATGAGCCCTCCTGTGAAATTTTACTTATTCCTCAAATGTTTCCCAAGTGATGTTTACAAGAGCCAAGGATGGAAATGTCTCTCTTGCATTTAGTATGTCTGAAATAAAAATAACCATATATTTTTAAACTGCTATGGTCAATATTATTACACTTATTATTTATTTATAATTTATGATTTTTTTTGTGACTTTATGAAATTATTATTAGTAATTTTCAATACTCTACAGAACATATCACTATGGTCTAATTATTGCCTAATAAACCTAGCATGCCTAATTAACCCACAAAAGATAAGCCTTTAAATTGCTCTCTTTTTTAAACTTGTATCTTGCAAAATAGCAAGTAAAATATTTTGTACTGTCATCATGGCAAAGACAAAATAAATGAGTTATTAGAAATTAGTTATTGCTATCTTCCTATTAGTTAGTAACTAATAGGAATTCCTATTTTTACTATAAGTTGTTACTATTGTCCTCTGTACAAGGACAACAAAGCACAGGCGCTTTCAAGCTACGTCAGAGGCACGACCAAATACGACACATGCCTCCTATACTGACACTGAGGAGAAGAAACTGTTGAATAAAGTCATTATTTTTATGTTTTATGTGCCCACAAAAGTATTCTCGTAGCTTGTTAATATTACAATTGAACCACTGAAGGCATATGGTCTGTTTTAAGGATGTATTGTGGAAGCTTTCTAGACTTTGAAGACAGGAACCTTGCAGTCTATGGAGGATGATGGCTATAAAATAGCTTAAATAAATGAATGTCTCGGGGATTTAAAATGACAAGAGGGTGCATAATTAATAATGTCATTTTTTTTATGTGGATTTGGTAACATAGATATACATGTGTATATATATATATATGTGTATATATATATGTGTGTGTATATATATATATATATATATATATATATATATATATATATATATATATATATATATATATATATATATATATATATATATATATATATATATATATACATTAAGATCATGAGATAATCTATAAACTTAAAACCTAGTAAATACCACCATAACTGCCCTCTGCCCAAAGTTCAAAACATTAAATAAAATAAAAGTAATGTGGCTTGAAGTTTATGAAAATAATAAAACAATAAATGTGTATTCTATTATATTACATAAAATGTTTTTTATGAAACCAGTTTTAGCCCAAATTAGACAAAAAAAATCAAAGCTAAATATTTAAACAAATTATATTCCATAATGATATCCAAGATGATACTTAAAAAAATTACCTTTCAGCAAATGTTTGTTTGGCCACAGTATTAGACATGACCACCATTTGACATCCAGCTTACATTGGTGACCATACAGCTTACATTGGTGACCCCTATTTCTGTGAATGTTTTGTGGAATATGAAAATATGGAACAATATTTTTCATACTTTTGACAATATTTGTAAAATAAATATCATATTCAGAAGTAGAATTCACAGTTTGATGGTAATTTAGCCTCTAACTTTTTTTACATGTGGATTGCTGTAGCAAAGTAATGCTTTACAACTCCGAGTATCCTTGTCGTAAATGACTATTGCTCAGTAATGTCTTTCAACAACCAGTTGATGTGCATCAGATATGGAGACTAGACATGTTAAGCTTTCAAATGATATATAGTCTATCATGATTGCTTTATGTTAAGATTTTATTAGCATGGTTTTAAATTGTAAACACAAATGGTCCCACAATTGAACTGTGATAGTAAATGGATTTTGATCTCTTACTCCTCTTACAGAACTAACAACAGTGACAAAATGTGTGTTCAGAAGACTTGGACCTTTCCAATGATACATAGTTTGTCATGATTAGATTAAGATTTAATTGCAATGTAGTGAAATAAACTTAACCGTCCAGCTATCGGGACTTAAGGGTTATACTGTACCCTTAAATTGCTGCCCTCATTTGGTGTGGTCATAAAATTACAGCCATAGCATTGTTTTTTTGGGGAGTGGGAGATGTTTTTCTACAGGTGGCAGATAACAATGATACAATACCAGCCTGTGAGTGAGACCACACAGAAGAGGCAGCACAAACAAGCTGAAATCTTCAGGCTAAAGAGGCTTCAGGTTTGTTTTTCGAGTCTGCTTGGGACTACTAGAGTCACACAGACCTCCACCCTGCCGGTGCATACGGCTAATAATCACACTTTTCAGCACCTCTTCGCTCGCTTTGTTGTCTCCTCCTGCCTTGTAATCACTTTCTCACCGTGTGTGTGCGACTCATAAGCACCGGCCGCTCTCAGCGTGTGTCAGCACTATATGGCGCTGTGTGTGAGAGTGTGTATGTGTGTGTGTATGTCACAGTAACCAGTGGCTGGAAGCTCAACCGGCCTGCTGCTCACAGAGGGAGTTATATGTGTAATTACAGCGTGACCCCTGCTGACCCCGGCCGTCTCGTGTCAGCGGTGTGTGTCGGCCGCACCGCTCCTGCTACCGTCTTGTTAACCAAAATACCGAGGAGGGGACGCTATTTAGGGGTGAGACATGGACACTCAGCAGAGCATTAGAGCAGTTCACACCGCTTGTCCATCTGCCAGCTCTGACTGCACACACATATACACACACACACAGATAGAAGAGCTTTTGAAGTTAATAATTAGGCTTAGTTATTTCTCTTGTGTAATCTGATTGGATGAACTTCAGTACAATCATGGTTGTTGAATAGAAAAGCCCATATACATGCATTATGTCAATGCATGTCAAATAATACTACAGTAAAATCATTCAAATATGTGTATATTTAAATATACTATTAAATTTATAGTTTTAAAGCATTAAAGGGACGATGTAAAAAAGTTAGGAAATTCCGCAGATTGAAAACTTTTTATCTGTTCTGCTAAAATAAAGCAATTTTTGCTTTTATTAGATTTGAAATAGACTTTCACCTTCAAAATTCATGTCCTATTGTACCTGTCATTATATTTTCTAATTGAGTGGAGTAGAATAGAGTGTACAGAAAATTATAGTGGATGGGTGGTGAGAAAGGTGTCAGGAATATATATATATATACATTCAGTTCAGTATACTATATATATATATATATATATATATATATATATATATATATATATATATATATATATACACACACAGTTGAAATCAGATTTATTAAACCCCCTTTGCATTTTTTTCTTTTTTAAATATTTCCCAAATGATGTTTAACAGAGCAAAGAAATTTTCACAGTATGTCTGATAATATTTCTTCTTCTGGAGAAAGTCTTAAAAGCAGTTTTTATTTTTTTTCAAAACATTTTAAGGTCAAAATTATTAGCCCTTTAAGCTATATATTTTTTTGAAAGTCTACAGAACAAACCATTGTTATACAATAACTTGCCTAATTACCCTAATCTGCTTAGTTAACCTAATTAACCTAGTGAAGCCTTTAAATGTCACTTTAAGCTGTATAAAAGTGTCTTGAAAAAATCTTGTAAAATATTATGTACTGTCATCATGGCAAAGATAAAATAAATCAGAAATTAGAAATGAGTTATTAAAACTATTATGCTTAGAAATGTGTTAAAAAAACTTCTCTCCACTAAACAGAAATTGGGGGAAAAACAGGGGGGCTAATAATTCTGACTTCAACTGCATAAATATACAGTACAGTAATGCTGTGAAATTCATTCATTCATTATCTTGTTGGCTTAGTCCCTTTATTAATCTGGAGTCGCCACAGCGGAATAAACCACCAACTTATCCAGCATACGTTTTACGCAGCGGATGCCCTTCCAGCTGCAACCCATTACTGGGAAACACCCATACACACTCATATGCTGTGAAATATTATTGCATATTTTGGTCTTTCTTGAACATAAATATATTATAGAATATTTTAGGATATAGATAATATGGGCATTAAAAAAATAATGGCTTAACTAAACACCCACTAAATTATGTCAATAAATGTCAATAAATAGATAATTTAATGTCAGAGATATTTAAAACATATTAAGAGTGTTTGCCTTTCAAATATTTACAGTAAAAACATGTCAGAATAAGTATTTTCATTTTCCAGTAGTTTTATTTTTCTGTGAATATATCCGTTAATGATTGAAGATTATTTCAGCCATTTTATGACATTTTATTTGTCAAAAATATAATAATAGAGATATTGTAATTGTAATAATGCATCATTGCAATATAAAATCCTGGGTTTCTATTTTTCAGTTTTGTTTTAAAATGTCATTTATATTGTTATAAAACTGAATTTTCAGCAGTTACTCTAGTCTTCAGTGTCATGTGATCCTTCAGAAATCATTGAAATGTTATGATCTGATACTGAAGAAGCATTTCTTTATTATTATTTTGCAAACAGTTGACCTGCTTAACATTTTTTACAAAACTTTTTACAAATTTTTATTGTTGAATGAAAAGTTATAGGAACAACATTTAACATTTTAAAATAATTTATTGGGCCTTATTATCTATTTAATGTCTTCTTGCTAACCATTCCTTTCTAACCATCTACTTTTGAACGGTACTGCATGTTTTGGGCTGTTGTAGTCCTTATTTAGCAACTCGTGTGTTTGCGATTAAGGACCAAATCTAAAATATCTCTTCCACTAAAGAAAACCACAAACTCTTTTTTTTACTTCTAAATCAAAAACCACCATTCTTAAAACCCATATTTCTCCTGAGGGAATCCCCGAGGGAAGCCATGGCTTGAAAATGCTAATTCTCTTTTGCATTTTAGGACTACAAACAGAACAGCTCTATATATTGGCTAATTATATGCAGATCGAGGCATTTTGTGCGGGTTTCTGATGAGAATATAACTTCAGAAGTTCACAACTCCTCACGCAGCCTCAGCCTTTAATAGCTGCAAGCAGCTTCGTGTATCAAAACACAGCATCTCGTTCCTGCCAAAGCTATCAATGGTCCTGTCTATCTTGCTGCGTTTCAGCCTATTGTGTTGTGAATTTGTAATTCTAGGCAATGGTGAATTGCAGTGATTATGTAGCCGTAATTTAACCAGGATGATGTGTTTAATTGAATTGTTGCTCCCTGATGTTCCTCTCTAGCGAGAATGCTGTTCTGTTGACAGATGTGTTTTGTCTGTGAATGCTTGTTGTTGTTTTCTTCCTTTCATCCCTTGCTGTGTACGTCTGTTTGCACGACTATGCGCTTTCTTCCCGAGTTTGTGACCTTGGATGTTTTCTTTAAATGTTAATGTCTAGACTTCTGATATATTTCTATAGCGTGCGTGCGAGGACATTTTGCACTCGAGTACACAGTGTTGCCTTCATACCATTTTCTTTGGGTTGACGGCTATTTCTTCTGCAAAGTGCAGTGCTGAGAACCTATTTCACCGCAGTCGTCACCCTCCCCCACATCTCTCCATGTAAACACACACTCGCTTTCCTCTCCCTCTTCTTCAGCGCTCTCCCTTTCAGTCTACAGGCTCGTCTTTGCCAGCCCCATCTCTGATATCCACTTTTCTCCACCTTCCCTCTCTCGCCATCACCTTCTTTCTCTCCCGCTCATTTCCCTCCATCTCGGCGGAGGGGCAATTACCCCAGCGTCTCTAAACGCCGGCGATCTGAGCATCCTTGCGCTATGCATTGTCTGCAGCAATTTACCAGCCGCATCTCCAGATGAATGCCTCCATTCACAATTACACCCCCTCCATTAGCTGCTGTCGCTGCTATGTTTGGAGGGGAAGGGGGGGTTTGTTGTCTTGTTTTTTTCTTTTTTCTTCTTCACGTCTGTAAAAAAAAGCAATTAAATGTGGACAAAGCAATGTGAGGATGGAATCGTGCCCTCTTTCCACTCTTCGAATCAAGAAACTAAGTTTTTAGGCCACGTTTCGTGATCTCTCCTGTTCTTTGCTTGTCTTGGTTTCTTTTTTGGGGTTTGCGTTTGTCTGTATTTTCACTTTGGCCACATTCACAAGGCAGCAAAAGACAGTTGCCAGTTCAATCGCATGTCAGTGTTTTACAGGAGTGATCTCCTACACTTCATTTTCTGGTCTCACAACCATATTCTGGTCTTTGTGTTAACAGCCAAAGTAGACATCTTGTTATGTGTCATGTTGCACAGTGTGAAAGATCTACTCCAGGCTGCTAATATTCTATGTATCTATAGCATGTTGAGGTATTGATGTGAGGTTTCAATAACAGATTCCAATATAAGCCGTGTGCCATCTGAAGTTTTAGGTCCAGTTTCTGTCTTTGACTGGAGTGCCAGACAGATTTGTGGTCTCCATATTTGACCCCTTTGGTTCTGCTCACTTGCTCTGGCCAGGATTCAAACCTGCATTTTCATGATGCCACACTAACAAGAACACATCTTTAGTCTAGGTTAAATAGGATTACCGTTTGAGGCACATGTGTAAACCAATAAGAGATTTGCATGGTAAACTCACTTACCTGGCCTGAAGAAGGGAACTACCAGTTGACACCAGGGGCTGCAGTCAGCCATGGGAGTCACTGATGCACGGGCTGCAGTCTTTAGAAGCCTTGTAAGTGAAGCTGACTTCCATGCCTGTTCGAATCCCTCTATGGGAGGGGCAAGTAGTACTGAAGGAGTTATGAGATATGAGCCACATCTCATCGTAAGTTTCAAGTCCAATCACTGTCTTTGGCTGAGCTCCAGATTGTTTTGAGGTCTCCACGTACAACTTAAATTCCAGAAATGTTGGGACATTTAAATAATATATCAATAAAATCAATATGCAATTTGCTGATTTTTTTTTTACTTTCATTTTTAATTGTCAAAAGTAAAAGAAAAAACTGTTTTAGCCAGAAGATTAATTGTATTCTAGAAATATTAACAATCGTTATTTTTGATGCCTGATACATTCTCTAAAAATGTGGGACAGAGGCATGTTTAACACTCACATCAACTTTTCTTTTAATACAATGTTTAATCATCTGGAAATTGATGGCTTCATTTTCAATAGGACACAGATAAGCACATCCATTCTGTGTCTTCAAAACCAAGCTGCTGTAGCACATGCAGAATGAGACTTCATCTAATAACCACACATTTACTGGGAAAGACATCATCTTGATGGCAGTATATGGCTCTATATTCCGCTAATATAAACCTCCATATTAATGTGCTCACATTTCTCACACCAATGTTGTTTGCTCTGTTGCTCCCCAAACCGGGACAGACATTTGCTTTCTGCAGCTGTCACTCATGAAACTTTGGATGGTCACTCTAAACTTTAAGACTGGGTTCTCAATGTCTGTTTCTCCTTAAAGCAAGCTGGAATATGGAGTCCTCTGAACCCAGCACACTTATCCACTCTGTTTTTGATGATCTGACATCAGCTCTAGCCCTGAGAACCAGCAGCAACCCTACTGCACACAACGGATGTACAGCTTTCACCATCAACAAGAAGTCAAGTGACATTTCTTGATGCAGCAGCAGACTGTTTAGTCGCAGTTTATTTTTCTCCTGAACGCATGTGGCTTTATTAAACAACACAACATAACAGTTGTTAACACTCTATACAGAGTTTTTTTTTTCTTTTCATTTAATTTCCTCAATGTTGACAGTGGGTCAAAGCATTAATAAATGTATTTTTTTCTCGTTTTATATCTAACTGCGAAGTCCTGGTATATCGCCAATTTGCCTGCTTATTGTGGACTGTATCACCACTGTTTCATTTGGATATTCTATGAGCTTTTCACTTTTAATTGACCTTTGTCACAACTTTTTTGGAGTGTGTTATTGGCATCAAAATCAAAATGAATTAATTTTTTCAAAATACAATTAATTTGCTCACTAAAAACCCTGGAAATCTTTTCTTCAAGTTTCGTCAATTTAATAAATTGTAAAAAAAGAAAAAAAGAAAAAAAAAAGTTAAAGACAATCAGCAAATTGTAAAGAAAATCAGCAAATTGCTTATTTTGCTTTAAAACAAATCTCTGTTTGCGCCAAATAAGCCTAGTGGTTAGTGTGTCGACACATACTGTAGCACCGAGGTGCTCACGTTGACCTGTGTTCGATTCCAGGCTGAAGGTCCTTTTCCGATCCATCCCCGATCTCTGCTCCCCACACTTTCCTGTCTGTTAAATCTCTACGGTCCTATACAAATAAAGGTGAAAACCCCTAAAAAATAATAAAAAATTAAAACAAAACTCCTAGCACGTATGTTATTTCTAGGAGCTTGGGTCCAACTGCCCATCTATCCTAGCTGGTCTTCATTGCAAAACCCCCCTAAATTTTAAAGCTTGATTTACATTTCTGCGTTGAGTGATCAGAGTACCCCACACAACAATTGCGAGAATTTATGCATTTGTGTTCTGTCTGCGCTGCTATGGCAATAACAGCTCCAAAACACTAGTATAGTGGGGATTCCATGTTCCACTGTGTCAACTTTTTTTGCCAGTGTTTTGGTTTTAAGCTGGAAATGCATGCAATGCCACTGTTGCTCAAAAACGTACTCATTCAAGTCATTCACTAGACTGGCTTCTCTTTCATTTACTCACATCTGGGTCATGGCACCAATATAAACCTTCTAGTACTAATTGATTGTCTTCCAATAGGATTAATTATGATTTGATAATGAAAGTTTTTTCGTTTGAATATATCTATATTTCATATTTACTTTAGTCACTGTCTGTTTGATTACATGCTATAGCCACGAATTGAAAAACAACTTGACTTCAGTTGCATGTTCATACAGACAGTGTTCTATATTAGGTCTTCTATTAAAACCTGCTGTGTGAACAAGACATTTCCAAACTCACGTCTATTAATAAATGTGATTGTGATCATAAGCTTTGTGTTGTTCTTGATTTTTACTGTTCTATCATACATCTGACTGGCCAATGATGTAAGGCGATTTACGCTGATGACATCCCAGCCCTTAAATAACATTGAAGTTACAGTGTGGCAGCTTGGATTGCAATGAGTGATTTAGTATTCCAATAAATCATTGAAACAATCTAATTTCCTATAGATTTTAATTTCCTCTGAACAGATCGGCATTGATCGATTTCAGGTATAGGAGCATGTCAGGCCTCTTTCTCTCAAGACTTTGTGCTGAAGGTTTGTTGCAGGAAAGAGAGCTGCATATTTTGAGATCTTACCATGAGGAGCCTTCTTTGCAAACATAGATATAACCAGGCTAACTTTGAATCTCATGGCCTCTAGAAGCTTAAATGATGTTGGTTCAAAATGTTTCTGATAATGACAGCAATAAATTACTAAAATGCTTATAATTTGAGTTCTATAATGAACTTTTTAATCTAATTCAGAGTAATGCCTTACTGTTTGTGTAGTATTAGTCAAGACTTAGATTGATTTTAAATGACTTTTGGTGCCAATATACACCATCATTGAAAGGTTTGGAGTTATTAAGAAGTTGCTGATAGGGATGCTATCGGCCGATAATCACATTTCACTACTCAATCGGTACTCGTTGATCTGGCCGATCTCATGAACTGATCGCAAGTATTTACAAGTTTACAAGCAGAGGAAGACGCATCTGGGTTATGTGCCCGGGTTATGCATCAGGAGCACTACAACACATGAGGAATACTTCCAAATTGCGTTATTAGTCATTTTTCTTACCATTTTTTTCATCTGCTTTATCTATTTTCTTTTTGGAAAGCTGCTTCTGACCATTACATGTAAGCAACATCCTTAATTTATTATCTTAGGTAAGGCCAGATTTCATAATTAAAGAATAATTGTGATTATGCAATGGCAAAATTATATAAACTTTGAAGCATCAGAATTGGTACTCTGTATCGGCCAATCACCATGACAAGGAATCTGTACTCGGTATCGGCCGATCACCATGACAAGGAAATGGTACTCTGTATCAACTGATCACCATGACAAGGAATCGGTACTCTGTATCAGTACTTGTTATCGGTACTTGGTATCGGTACTTGGTATCGGCCGATCACCATGACAAGGAATCGGTACTCGGTATCAGTACTTGTTATCTGCACTTGGTATCGGTACTTGGTATCGGCCGATCACCATGACAAGGAATCGGTACTCGGTATCAGTACTTGTTATCGGTACTTGGTATCGGCCGATCACCATGACAAGGAATCGGTACTCGGTATCAGTACTTGTTATCGGCACTTGGTATCGGTACTTGGTATCGGCCGATCACCATGACAAGGAATCGGTACTCTGTATCAGTACTTGTTATCAGTACTTGGTATCGGTACTTGGTATCGGCCGATCACCATGACAAGGAATCGGTACTCTGTATCAGTACTTGTTATCGGTACTTGGTATCGGTACTTGGTATCGGCCGATCACCATGACAAGGAATCGGTACTCTGTATCAGTACTTGGTATCGGTACTTGGTATCGGCCGATCACCATGACAAGGAATTGGTACTCGGTATCAGTACTTGGTATCGGTACTTGGTATCAGTACTTGGTATCGGCCGATCACCATGACAAGGAATCGGTACTCGGTATCAGTACTTGTTATCGGTACTTGGTATCAGCCGATCACCATGACAAGGAATCGTACTCTGTATCAGTACTTGTTATCGGTACTTGGTATCGGTACTTGGTATCGGCCGATCACCATGACAAGGAATCGGTACTCTGTATCAGTACTTGGTATCGGTACTTGGTATCGGGCGATCACCATGACAAGGAATCGGTACTCGGTATCAGTACTTGTTATCGGTACTTGGTATCGGTACTTGGTATCGGCCAATCACCATGACAAGGAATCGGTACTCTGTATCAGTACTTGTTATCGGTACTTGGTATCGGTACTTGGTATCGGTCGATCACCATGACAAGGAATCGGTATCAGTATCAGTACTTGGTATCGGTACTTGGTATCGGCCGATCACCATGACAAGGAATCGGTACTCGGTATCAGTACTTGGTATCGGCTGATCACCATGACAAGGAATTGGTACTCGGTATCGGCTGCAAAAATCCTGATCAGAGCATCCCTAGTTGCTGATATTTTATTCAGAATTATTTTAATTGTTAAAAAACTTTTTCATGTAATTTTCACTTCAATCAAAATGTAATTATTCATTTCTTAAACTCTTAATTAGCATATCAGAATGATTTCTAAAGCATTGTGTGATATTGAGGACTAGTAAATGGTGCTGCAAATTCCGTTTTGTCATCTCATAAATGGATTACTTGTTCAAATATATTACAATCTTAAAAGTTATTACACATTTTATTAATATTGTGCATTATCACAGTATTTTTGATCAAATAAGTCTAGTTAGGCATAAGAAAATATTCAAATACATGCATAATACCAAACTATTAAACAGTAGTTTACCTTTTCTCTGACTTTTTCATGATTTGAATCATTTCTGTAACTTCTTTTGACAGGACTGTGTGAATGTTATATAGTTGGGTTGAAATAGGATGAGAAATTACCCTAGGTGCATTTGAACTGGTCATCTTGCAAATATGCAAGACCACAGAGAACATACTGGAACATGTGGACCAGCTTCCAAGCCTTGTCTCTGTATTTTTATTGATTGTTTATCTTCAGCATAACTGGCATGTAAGATTTATGTTGATTGGCATTGCATTACCAGGATCAAGGAAATCCCTTGATGGTTCAAAGTTCAGTAATATAGGCAAGATCTTTATCAATACATAAATCAGCAAAAACCATGTGCAGCACCTTGTAATTCATGTGGGTGAGACACTTTCAGAGATGTTTTCTTCTCTGTGATGGAGTATAGGTACATATCGGTTTATGTTGTGGAAGGCTGTATATCAGGTTTTGAATGTGTTGGGAGGCTGTTCGCCGTCTCTCCTCTGGTTCTTCCCCCAGAGGCAGGAGCCTTATGGATCGCAGGAACGAGGAGGAGAAATAAATTGGAGAGTAGGATAAATCGATGCTTGACGGAGAGGCAAATAGACCTTCCAACCTCAGTCCAAACGCAGAGCTTTGGTTATTTTCCTTAGGGCTGTATTGGATTGGTTGACGAGGGCTGAGGAGAGGGCTCAGGCACGTCTTGGCCTACAAATGATGTCCTTTGTTTTATCCATTAACGTGTGGAGCACCTTTAGCATTTTGGGGTGGACACTGGTCCATGATTGGGGGAAGGGTGTCTGGAGTTTCAAACAGCAATGATGTTAGCAGGACTTAATTTCACTGTACAGCTAATTCTTGAATCATTCTATATGCAATGAAATCTTTGAATTTCGTCCTTGGAGATCCTAAGAAATTCATTCAAAACATGATTTGAACCTCATATGTAGTAGGGCTGACACTCAAATCACTACGGTAAACATCAAGCAACAGACTTGAGATCAACTGGTGCAAGGTGGTCTCAGCTACAGAGCAAACTTGCGAAAAGGTCAAACTTTTCAGTCACTATGTGCATGTGTGGATTTGTTTGCATGTGCATGTGTGCATGAGATGCAAAGCAAGCTCTTGTTGCATGGCCTGAACTTATAAATGTATAATTCATAATATTTTAGAACTCACAAATTTATAAATAAATAAAATAATAATAAATTACCTGAAAAGCTCTTAGGTTTCAATAAAAAATATCTAACTGATGTTTTAAAGTTATCAGTGTTTGGAACGATCTGTGTTTGAGATAATAAATATGGAATTTTCATATTTGTGAACAACAATCACTTTTGCATAAATATCAAAAATACCATCTGACTTTATGTCTCTAGTTTGCTGAGGATGACCAGGTAGGCAGTCTTTTGTGTTTTGATGTGATGATTCAAACCTTAGCATGCAAAGTGTTACTATTAAAAGCATTGCAGACCATTTTAACCCCTCACTTAATGCGTACATATCCTCATTTCATCTATGATTTACATGGAAACAGTTCCCAGCTGTTATTTTCTAAGATAACTTTTAACGGTAATCCAAACTTGCAGTGTTGCTCCACTGTGGGATTCTGCTGTAGTATTGATGTTTCAATTAGAACAGCGTTACATACCGCCGCTGCCTCGTAACACGGTGCGTCTCCTACCATCTGCTGCACTTCCACATATGAAGAACGAGACGCATGGGGCTAATCGAGCTGCACATGAGCGATGGGACCAGGAGCTCCTTCACATCTCTATAAAGAGGAGTCTGTAGGTCTGGAAACTCAGGTATAGCCAACTACTAGGCAACTAAGAGTTACTCTTACAACTTGACAGATGGGTTTCAGGGTTGTATGTTTGAAACCTTGAGATTTTGGAGATGTCACCAAAGAGGCATTTACATGACAATGAAAACTAAAATCTGATTTTTTTTTTTGGCCATTTGTTTACACAACAACACTTGAAGAATGCTAAATTCTGAAAACAGGTAATCATTTTCTTTTTGTAGTAAACTACAAAACATGACTATGTGCTAGCAGTTAGTGCTCAACATACTTGAGTACACCGGATTTTGAAAATAAATATTTGTATCCATTTCTCAGTGAATATAGGCAATGTATTTTGGTGCATTTAGACAAAACAGATCAAGTAAACAGATATTTTTATTAAAATAATATTTTAGTCAACAAACATATTTAGAAATTGAAAGATAATACAATTAAATTCAAGCAAAATATTGCAAAAATAAATTATAACCTACAAAATTTCAACTAGATTTTTCAAAATGTTTTGCTTCTCTTGATTTTTCTCTTTTTTAAATTTGTATTTAATATTTTTCTATAACATATATATTTGGGTGTACTGGTTTTTGAACCACAAGTTTTTTTGTTAGATAAGCTCCAGGTTTGGCTTCAGTACTGACTAATCTAATGTATATGCACAAATATAATATTGTATAGCTTCCTATTAAAAAATATGAATTTAAAAGAGAGATTTGTGAGGGGTGTACTTATATATGCGGAGCACTGTACATCTCCACTGTACATACTGTATATCTCTAGCGTTTATTGCATAAAATGCAATGATTTTCCTCCATTTAAGGTATTAGCTGTTTGTTATTCATCCCATTACCATTAAATTTTGACCTTTATACTGACTCATGTTGGTCTGAATGTTAGCTTGTTTATGTGGTACTGTTGTCATTATTGGTCACTTGGTGAATTGCATCACATGTCAACATGTTTATTAATTAATTAAAATATAAATAAGATATTATTTATATAGCAGAAAGTACTTAGTACATATTTAAAGGGATAGTTCACCCAAAAATTTACAGTTTTTTTTAGGGGTTTTTCATCTTTTATTGTGATAGGATAGTGGAAGACAGACAGGAGAGCATTGGGAGCAGATAGAGGGGAAAGATGGGCATAGGACCTCAAGCCGGGAATCGAACACAGGTTGCTCTGAGCACCATGGTGCTATCTATCAGCACACTTAACCACTAGACTATTGGTGCCAACTAGGTAGTTGTTTTTTTTTTATCTTCATTCATTCATTCATTCATTTTCTTTTCAGCTTAGTCCCTTTATTAAGCTGGGGTCGCCACAGCGGAATGAACCGCCAACTCATCTAGCATATGTTTTACGCAGCGGATGCCCTTCCAGCCGCTACCCATCACTGGGAAACATCCATACACTCCCATTCACACACATTACTGACAATTTAGCCAACCCAATTCACCTATACCGCATGTCTTTGAAATTGTGATGGAAAACGGAGTACCCAGAGGAAACCCTTGCGAACACGGGGAGAACATGCAAACTCTATGTGCTACCCACTGCGCCACCATGACGCCCAGGTTTTTAATCTGTTCAGGAAAAAATAAGATATTTTGAAAAATGTTTAAAACCTGTAGCCATAGTCTTCCATATAATTAGTATTACTATGGATATCAATGGTTTAAGGTTTCCAACATTCCTCATAGTATCTTCTTTTGTGTTTAACAGGTTTAGAGTAAGTAACGGGTCAGTAAATGATGCCAGAATGTTCATCTTTGAGTGAACTATTATTTGAACTGTAGAATTGTTCAAAATGATTTGCATTTGTAACCAAGGTCTCAAATGTGGAATGTAATATAAATTATGGCTCAGTATTTTGGAATCCTTAGCATTTGGTTTTTGTCCGCAACCTGTTGTTCATTGGGAAGCATGTTGAAGTGATTAAAGGTTTAGATGCTTGATTCAAATTAATACAGGCAGTGAGTCTGCTATTTGGCAGTGTTGTTTATTCTGGAATAAGATTAAATAAAGCACAGTAAATGATTCTTCTCCATGTCATGGGCTGTGGCATTTGATCCTTGCTCTTCTGTGGGAGAAAAACAAATCTCTCATTTCTCCAACTGGTCCTGTTCAAAAGGAATGATTCAGAGGCTCTGAAGATGCTCAAGTCGCTTTTGGTGCGTGGACGGATCTCATAACAGGTCTCCACTTAGCCTCACAGGGGTGGTCTCTTGCGCCCCCCACAATGGATGCAGACAATCGGTAACCAATTGTAGTGAGGGCCAGATTTAACGATGTCTTTGTGTGAATTAATTGCTTGGGATTACTGGAATCTCGGTGCAAGACCTGTTCAACAAGAGCTCTGTAAGGATACTCCCCCACTGACAGAGATAGTTCTCCCCTTACAAATGCATACGTGCATAGTTTTTTTTTAATACATAAAAAGTATCTTAAAACTAATTCACTTATTTTTTTAATAAAACTATTGAAATTTTACGGTGTGCGAGTTAGAAGCTATACATTGACTTTGAGGGGACCAGTTGTTTGCACTCTTTTAAATAAAGAATCCATAGTTTTTGTTGTTATTTGGTTTGATGTCATATAAGAACCATTTAGACCATATAAGAATCAGTTAAACATATAAGAACTATTCCCATGCAGAGAATTTGTCTTAAGTTTTTTTTATAGAACCACTTTTTCTTTGTGCTAAAGAATTCTAAATAACATTTGTAGAATGAAAAAGTTTCACAGATGTTTTTTTCCTGTAACCATCGAATTTTAAAGGAATTTTAAACGTATGTAAATAAATCTAAAGCTATAGATTTCCTGAGATTATATGTATTAGTTACATAAGTACTAATGTCGCTCAATGCTTCTTATAAAAAAATATGAAAATGTTTAAAGGCTAGCTTCTATATTTTAGCAATATAATTTATGGAACATTATTGACACGCTGCCCGACGCGTAATAGAAAGGAAGGATTGACTTTAGTGCTGTTGCCATGATTACGAATCGCGGTTTGGCAAGAGTTCACGACTAACTTGTATTGTAGCCTACTTTAACTTGTAACTTATTGAACATAAGAAAGCCTTGTTAAAACCTCTGGGCACCTATAGCCTAGCCTGAATGAATAATATGCTATTCTGCTACACTTTAAACCCCTCCATCTGTTTTCATCGGAAGACATTTTATTATTCCAAGCTTTTTGCTCCGTCTTGGGTGATCAAATCGTCAATGATTGGCGTAACTATGAGAAGAGTTTGATTATTGTGTGATTTAAAGCATGTCTTTGTAAAATGTAATTAATTATTTTCAATCAGTATTTGAACATGACCGGGATCTTGTGTGAAAATCCACTGAGGGAAATATGTTGATGTATGGGGAGACAGTTACCTAATTAGACCATAAAAAATGGAATCTTTACAGCATGCGGGTCATATAATTACTGTTAATTTAACGCTCAGATTCTCTGTCATTAATTTTTATTCCCTTAAATGTAGTTTGGCAGCGGCTCCCGGAGCTCAGAAATAGATTTCACTGTATTTGAGAGCGCGCTGGCCCTTCCAAATGAATTACCGTAGACCCCACAGTCCAAATAACAAGACTCGCATCATTTATGCGTTGTTAAGCCATGTAATTGAACGATCCATAGTTTGCATATTATACCATTAAAGTAATGTGCTTTGGTTTTCTCCCAACACGACTATTTAAGCTTCTGTGGCGTTGTGGTAATTCTCTGAATTACAACCTTAATTGCCATAAATGTTCTTTTGATTTGGGTGATTTCACTGTTACGCCACAATGATGTTCATTATTACGCGGATGAATTTCCGGAACGTGTCTTTAAAGTTTCTCCTTTTTTCTTTTTTAAAACGCCCTTTAACCTCATCTATTATATTCTCTGTTCAGATTTTCAGCTTTTATCTTTTTTTTTTTCTGGCCACTGAGTCTTTTACATTAAATGTTTCATCTTTTTTTACCGGATAGGCTTGTGTCATTGCCATGATGACCACACTGTAGGCTACAATAATAACTTGAGCTTTATAGGCCGACCCCATCTTTTATTGACCCATTTCAAACATATGCGCTTATATGTGAATTATAATAATATTAACAAATAGCCTGTTTTGTTATACTTCTTAAACGTAAATATGAAAGGTAATTTGATATTTGGAAAAAAAATAATAACTAGTCCTATTTTTATATAAACAAATGCATGGTTTATTGGGATTTGAACCATGTTTACTACATGCTAAATTGTTACCTCATGATGCGTATTTGTACGGCGCTGTACGCCCTGCGTTAAAGTTCATTAGCTGTGCAAATTACACTTTATTTACTACCTTTAAGCAGTTCCTTAAAATCAGCTGATCTCTCTGTCTTCCTTGCTCCTTTTTGTCTTTTGTCCATTACCCTTGCTGATTTACGTAGGGCCTTCTAGAGGAGGCGATGCTGGTGACGTACGAGGCGTTGTTTAATTTACTGCTCTCTATAGCAACCAGCAGCGCCGCTGAAAAAATGTCCCCCTCCTCGGACAATGTCGTGTGCTTTTCTTTACAGAGGCTCACAGAGAAGCCAGCTGGTCAGCTTTAGACACCTGCGGTCCCAAACGGCCCACTGTTCCTCTTTGAAATATTCCTTTGACGTGAGTACACCATACAGACCCCCAAAGAAAAAGTTTTTTTTTTTTTTTTTTCTGTTAGGATTTATAGAGACAGTTGTGGTTAAAAGAGAAGTGTAACTGCTTATTTAAAATGTTTGTTAGATGTTTGGAATATGGTTTAGTCTTTTTAATTGTAATTAGCATATTAAAAAAAAATAAAATACTTAAATAATTACTGGCCAGTTACTATTGTGTTTAGAAAGTCACTAGGTTTTTCAACACACGTGCTTCTGATTGCAAATTGGATAATCGGCATTTCTTTGTTTTATAGGATCAAGAAAGTGTGGTCTATATATCTAAATAATGTACATATTGTGCCATATTCATGACTTCATTTAATTCTAAAATTTTAATAAATCCTATATGTCATTTTTGTTTGAAGTATTTTATTTTTACCTATTTGTTTAGTGAACAAGTCTTGTTTAAAATGTTTATTCCTTACTTCCAACTCTTATGCCGGTTGTTAATTGTTTATGACATCCAGTGATTGTACACTTTATGCTGTTCTTTATTTTTGAAAGTGAAAAATATAACATAATATAACATCACATCCCATTTCTCATTCTCTGTGTTCCTCATGCTTTAAGATTACATTTATAGTTAAATAAACAAATGAATCATCTGCCTAAAATATAAATAAATAGTAATGATTTTGTTTATTTTTCTCTCCTTCCTTGGGTTATTGTTATTATTATTATTATTATTATTATTATTATTATTATTATTATTATTATTATTATTATTATTATTATTATTATTATTTACTTTGTGAAGCTAGTTACTAGATTTTCATTCTTTACTAATCTGCTAAAACAGCATAATTTAACTCAGATCATCAATGTTATTTTTTGACCAAAACTTTTATGAATTTAAGCTTTTATGTCAGTTCTTCAAAATCTAACACTTTATTGAGTCAAGCGCCGCTGTTTTCCATAAGTTAGTCAACACCTTTTCACTTGTTTATAGCTGCATTTTACAAAAAAAAAAAATACCTCTGAAGATTCCCTGTTAAATTAACACTGTGTAAGTATCATTTCCTTAGCTTGACCAGCAAACATTACGCTAGAAAGACTACAAAAGTTTCCCTTTATTTAACGAATAAATCCCAGAACCTGTAAAAACAAAAAATACGTGAAGTGACATCATTTAAAAAAGTTCTCATTTATTTATTTATTTTTCAAATGCATAAATTATATAAATAATGTACATACATAAAGATTACAAACACACATAGCTACGCACACAATCACAAATGCCATAAGAGACAAGTTTTAAATAAATTTTTCTCTAAGTTATAAAAATCTTAACCTTTGATGTTCTTCGCTCTGGTCTTGTTGGCCCGTCGGTCCCTCACATTTCAGAGGTGCTGCAGGACACGGAGTTCTTTTGAGGGAAGAAGGCAGTGTTTGTTAAGACTCTCGAGCGTCCAATCAGCTGAAAGCTGCCTCAAAAAAGCGCGTCAATCATCCTCTCTCAGCCAATGAGCGTGGTCGAGAGGCGGAGCTCAGGTGCGCGCCTCTGCGTCCACTTGGCAAAGAGCCTGGGAGACGCCTGTGGCAAAAGAGTAACTGTCAAATGCAAGGTTCCTTTAATAGGAGCGATCAGTCCGGCTCCGAGAGTCATGGCGACTACAGCATCCAATCATTACAATATCCTCACCTCCAGTCCATCTATTGTACACTCGGAGCCTGGGAGCATGCAGCAAGCTACGGCTTACAGGGACGCGCAAACCCTGTTGCAGAGTGACTACTCACTGCAGAGCAACAGTCACCCGCTCAGCCACGCGCACCAGTGGATAACAGCCTTGTCACACGGAGAAGGAGGTCCGTGGTCGTCCAGTCCCCTCGGCGAGCAGGACATCAAGCCAGCGGTGCAGAGCCCCCGGGACGAGATGCACAATTCCAGCAATCTCCAGCATCAGTCGCGGCCACCCCACCTGGTACATCAGACGCACGGGAACCATCACGATTCAAGGGCATGGAGAACAACGACGGCAGCTCACATCCCCAGCATGGCCACATCGAACGGACAGAGCCTTATTTATTCGCAGCCCAGCTTCAGCGTGAACGGTCTCATCCCGGGAAGCGGCCAGGGCATCCACCACCACAGCATGCGCGACGCGCACGAGGACCACCACAGCCCGCATCTCAGTGACCACGGCCATCCACCGTCCCAGCACCAGCACCAGTCGCACCAGAGCCACCACGACCACTCGGACGAGGACACGCCGACCTCGGACGACTTGGAGCAGTTCGCCAAACAGTTCAAGCAGAGAAGGATCAAGCTGGGCTTCACGCAAGCGGACGTCGGACTAGCTTTGGGAACGCTCTATGGAAATGTGTTTTCGCAGACCACAATATGCAGGTTTGAGGCCCTGCAACTCAGCTTCAAAAACATGTGCAAGCTCAAGCCTTTGTTGAACAAGTGGTTGGAGGAGGCAGACTCCACATCTGGCAGCCCCACGAGCTTGGACAAGATAGCAGCGCAGGGGAGGAAACGGAAAAAGAGGACTTCCATCGAGGTAAGCGTCAAAGGGGCTTTGGAGAGCCATTTCCTTAAGTGCCCAAAGCCAGCCGCGTCGGAAATTACTTCACTGGCGGACAGTCTGCAGTTGGAAAAAGAGGTAGTGAGGGTTTGGTTTTGTAACAGGAGACAGAAAGAAAAACGGATGACTCCTCCCGGCGGACCTCTACCGGGTACCGAGGACGTATACGGAGACACGCCGCCGCATCACGGGGTTCAGACGCCAGTTCAGTGAGGGGGAGAAAAAAGACACAAAAACACTTACAAAACAAGGACATATCTTATCATATTGACTGCCTCAGTCTTCATTTATGATCATGTTCACACTGGAACTATCCAAAGTGAACGCAGCTGCGGTTTAGACTACTGAGGCGGGAGAGCAGATATCCGTCTTAAATGTTTCTCAAAATTCGTAGGCTACTGCTGCAACAGAGAGGGGGACCGTGCGTTCCTCCGCGCGAGCTAAGAGAACGGTTGTTCTGTGAAAACCCAGCACTGTGAAAAGACGCAGTTTTAAGGTGTAACCCTACTATTTATCAAACACTTTGAGACGAGCGAAATGTCCCTCAAACGCGAGCATGGGTGTCCCACAGCCAGTTGTTTACATCGAGACGCATTCACTGCATTTGCTTTTGCAGGCTTAGCCTGAAAAGTGACTAGTGCTGCAGCATTTGACAAATACACGCCATTTTTACTTTTGTTGTGGGCGACTGAGGGTGAACATCGATTCTACCGAAAAACAACATCAGTGTGACATGCATCTATCTACAGTATTTGACAATTTCTTTGGATCACAAGGCCTTGAAACGTTATTATTATTATTATTATTATTATTATTATTATTATTATTATTATTATTATTATTTAAATTATTATTATTTTCATCATTATTATTATCATCAGGCTATTTTAGATACATTATACTTACTCATAGAAACACAGTGATGAGGTGCAAGGTCACACTAAGCAGATGTTGTAGTCTTGGCGCCAAGAAATTAGTCTCACACAATTGATTCTGGTCTCTTTCTCCGTTTTATCAATACGGATGGCTCTAAATTGAAAAAAAAAAATCAAAAGAAACTTCCAGCATCAAGCTGCAGACAGGTCACCGAAGGGCTAGAGAAAGAATCCTGGCATTTTCCTTCGATAAAAGACGTATTACCATAAAATACAATTGTTTGACAGGACTCCACACAGTGCTGTAAATATTGTATAATTTTTAAAGGACATAGCTACGTTATTCTCTCACTTGAGCACTTTTCGTATTATTTTGAATTGGGGAAATATTTTAGAGGTTTTGGTTTATTTTTATTTTGGTCTCGATTTGTTTTGACATTAGAGTTGGTCTATTTTGCCTTTATATTTATAGTCATTTTAGCCGAATATTGCTTGCTATCTCTCGCGTGAGTCAGTTGCTTTTTACCCACATTCAGCTGCTTTTTTATAAATTAATGAGCTGACTTTACTATATGTTTATGTATAGTAAACAATGTTCAGTCTTCAACAATGTTAGCACTATTTTCTACCCAACGAATTCAATATTATATATCTCAAACATTTGAATGTCTTTTTTTAATTATTTTGAAATAGAGGTTATTTACACAGTATTGTGGAGAATGGGAAAAGCAAATGATGTGACATGCAATATTTTCATTTCGAGTCAAATGATTCCTCACTGGTCCATATGACAAAGCGGTTTTTGTGCATTTTATAATTCCATCTTTTATCAAGCATATCAATCGGAAACACGAGCACTAATATTGTCATATTATTATTATTATTATTATTATTATTATTTTTTTTTTATTATTATATAGTCTCCACGTTTACCCAACAACGGGGCTATAAGAATACTTGGGTTTTTGATTGATCAGTTTAGTTTTCTTTGTATTTTCTTTTCTTCTGTGTTTTGTAGTTCTTCATTGTGTTAGTCCCGCTTCGCCTTTATAGGGACACAATGCAGTGAGGATTTACTGAAAATGTAAACACTGGAATATTTGGAAAAAATGGGAATATTTTTTCCCAGGGGCTTGCTATACGTGTGTAAATACAACAATCAGAAATTATTTTTATTTTTATTTTCTTATTGTATTATTTTGCTTATATTTTAATTCATATTTTTAATGTAAATCTATTTCACTGAAATTCCAGGGACATCTGTTTTTATCTTTTTGTTTTGTTTATCAAAGGAATCATTTACATAGATTAATTGATCAAACTGTCATGTAATTCAAAGACTGTGGGAGCTATTTATTTGTCGTTTTATTTCCTCTGTCAGAAAGACTCCATCAAACGTTGAACTGGATGAAATTGTGGGTATAATAAAATGCGCAGAGGTTGTGATAGAAATTTGATTTTGTAGTTTATGCTGTTTTTTTCTGAATCGAAGTATCAAACATTACATGTCGTCGGGTGTGAAAACAACGCAGGTAAAGCCTGAATTTCCTGATATGTCACATTTTGAAACGAAAATATAAAACAGGCAACAAACCAACAGTTCAAGCGAAATACCACACGCGTTCAGATTTGTTAATTTGTCGCAATCTCAAATGAAGTCGAGTTAAAATTGTACTACTAATGCAAACAGAATAATTATTTATTTTTCCCGAAATATGTGAAAGAATTCCGTGATTTATGTGGTAAAACATGTTTACGAATATTTAAAAATAAAGAATATATATTTAAAATCAGCAGATTTTGTATAGGAAACGGTTAAGGATGAAGTATTACTACTATTTAATATTTATTGTCAACAACGTGGGACTCGATGGGCCTTTTTATTGCATTAATTTAATTTGTGTATTCTTGTTTGCAATTCACTTTTTAGCCTATATTTGGCTAACTTTTTGCATCTGCACAAAATACATGTAAAATGCATTTAATTGATCATGTTAAACGTCACGTTGTCTTCGAAATATAATTCATAATTTCGTCATGGCTTATAATAGTGAACGGAAGTATTTTTGGTGTTGCTCTTGTGCTTTTTTAGTGCTCTGCTTTAAAGGTTTGCAGTGTTAGTCTCATTACCATTCAGAGAATAACTACTATATTTTTCCGTATTAATTTCGGTAAATTAAAGCTAGATTTAAGAATGAAGTGATACAGTTTTCTCTATATTTGTGTAAACGGAATGTTTTAAATCTAAATTTGAGCGCACTCAATCCGCGATGGCCATCCTTATCCTCTAGTGCCACCTAGTGAAATTTTATCCCACAACATCTAAAGTAACATTGATTAAATGTAACACCAGTGTTTTCTTCGGGTAGTCTGAGTTAAATAGGCGATGTAGCCATGTTAATTTGAACAGTATATATTACACCTACTCTGGTTCATAAGAAATCATTGTTTGTTCAAAAACACTTTGACTTGAAACACCAAAAGTTTTGGAGTAGCTTTTGAACTTCTGATTTTGTTGGTTTGCTGAGGGAACAAATGACAAACAGATTGGAAATTGTATTTTGAATATTGTAATGGTCCACCAGCTTGAGCTTCGTCTGCATCACACTCACAAGCACAAAACTACACATTCTAAACTCAATTTTAGATGGCTTTTCATTTACTTTTTTAATATATAAAACCCATTTAAACCACATGCATGGGAGCTCTTGCATTTTCTGCTTTCAATAATTAAGTCATTTTTTCTAAAACAATTAATTAATGTATATTTATTTTAATCTTCTTGCGTCATAATTATATGAATAAATAATTAACTATTATAAACAAATTCGCATTAATATGGAGGTAACCTAGTTAGAACACAACAAAACCCTTTTAAAGGTTTATTAGGTTTAGAAAAGCGTATTAAAAATGTAAACCAAAGATCCATGATTGGTAAATTTTTTATATTAGCAAATAAATTATTTTATAAACACAAGGTTAACCTAACTGCAAATTATTATCAAGCCTGTCTTTAAATTTAAAGACATTTAACCTTTATTTTCTCAATGGCGCACTAAAACAGTGTTTAGAAAGCTTGCTTGATGCTGAAATAAAATATTCTTCAAACTAGCTTATACAAAAGGTGTACATGAAAGAGAGAAGGTCAAATGCGTATAGTAAAACCACCATTGAAGCAGTGCATAGCCACTTCTAAATTACAGGGTCCAAAGGCAGAGGCAGACAGCGTTATTATGCTTTGTACTGCTGATCTATTTACAGGGGTGTAATGACAGTTTTCTGCGTGTACTGACTAGCAATAGTTGTATAGAAATCAAGAAATCGTTTCATCTAATTAACTGCATCCCTCCAGGTCCTCAGGGCACATTAGAGCTCCTCAGTCCATCATTAAGGCAGACATAAACAATTCATTACATCACTGTTAGTCCAATGAGACTGTCACTGCCGGATGCAATATTAATACACCGTTAACACTCTGAGGGATTAAGATCAGGGAAGTTTTTGACTTTCTGCTTGACCAAATTATTGCATTTCACAGTTGGAGATGAAGGACCTTAACCACCATTGACAAGTCCCCTGTAGTAAATTACGCAATTTGTTGCGATAAAAAATAAGATTTAGTGGTTATATTTTAGGCTGGTCTTACTTGCAAGTCTGATAGCGATCGTCAATGTCAAAATTACTGATCTGACCAATCAGATAAAAGCAGGCGGGGTATGTTGTCGACAAACAGAGCGTGATGCGGTGGTTAAACGTTGAAGGAGAGCGAGGTAAGGTAAAAAACCGAAATTGATCATATATAATGACAGTTTTATTCTAGATATTAAATGTTAATATCTCAAATGCTAACAATTTGTTCTAAAATTCCGTTTTACCTTATACGTAATTGCTTTAGGAGAGAAAAATATGTGCTAATATATTTAGCAACTATTTCAGTTGTACTCCACAATCAGAATTAAACTTGGAATATATATAAACATTTATAAAACCAAACATTATTTGTAACATTTTAAAACTAGGCGAGAAGGTCGCTTGTTCAAGTCCCAGGTCCAATTTATGTGTGGAGTTTGCATGTTCTCCCCGTGTTGGCGTGGGTTTCGTCCGGGTGCTTTGGTTTCCCCCACAGTCCAAAGATATAAGTGAAGTGAATAAACTAAAGTGGCCGTTGTGTGTGTGTGTGTGTGTGTGTGTGTGTTTTCCAGTACTGGATTACACATCTGCTGTCCTTATGCTAGATAAGTTGGCGGTTCATTCCACTGTGGCAACCCCTGATGAATAAAGGGACTAAGCCGAAGGAAAATTAATGAATAAATGAATTTTAACATTATTAGATCAAACAATTAGAGAAAACATGGCTGTTTAAAAAAAAAAAATTTAAAACACCAAAATATTAAGCCTCACTTTATTGAACCAAGACCTCATGACTGTCACTCTCAGATCTGAAATGATGCTAAAACTCTCCTGCTCTCGAACAGCATGAATTAATACAATATCCAAAATGACAAGAAAATCACTGTACAATTTAACATAAATAAAATAATGTTAGGTAACTTCAGTGTTTACATGGTGTGCTCAGTACGCTAGAGTAAAGTACAGGTAAGTCAGATCCAAACATTATTCTAAAAATGTGGCACTTAAAAAACTTTTACCAAAGAAAACAATAATCCTTGTTTTGATTTGAATAACTGTACACCTTTACAGAAAATACAGTACAATGCTATTAGTGTGTTTTTCAAAATTAAAAGAAAGAAAAAACCCTTTGGTTTAGGGTGATTTTGGCAAATCACAATTTTAGCATAGACAATATAGACAACCAGCACACACACACAAAGTACTTCTCTCTTGAAACCTAAGGCACAAGGATATGTCATCTACCAGTTATAGCATGCGCAAAAGTAAACGTCAAGTTTTGCAATAGAGAAAAGCTTATGTTTTGGTTTTGCCCTATTGTGTACAAGTGCATAAGAAGTCTCAACCCAAACTAGGTATTGCCACAAAAGATTTCTGTGCCCGTGATTCAAGTCAGTGTGGCCCTGAATTTATAATGGATCAATAAATAATCATAGTACACCATGTTACTATTTCACGACATCGATCTGACAACATTTAACAATGCAAATAAAACACTGAAACTGATACGCTAGGTTTAAAACAAAACCACTGGGTTGTAGTACAGCATACTACAAACGTCTCTCTCTCTCGCTCTGAAGACAAAAATAAAACCCTGAGATTAAGATCAAAAACTGAGGTCTGATGAAATTGTGAGATTCAATACATAGTGAGAGTGAGTGAGTGGAACATCCGTGACGTCTTGGAAGGGCAGTTCACAGCTCCTGCAGTTGAAGGCAGCGAGTTCACAGCACCAGAAAGCGCAAGGCTTCTTCCCGGGGTCTTAAACCCATCCTGTTCAGACACACTTTTTTTTTTTTTTTGAGTTTTACTGAGTGAAGCTTTTCTTGATGGACACATTCGGGAAAAGGCCACTGAGCTCCTGGACGAAGCGTGAGTCGATCTGTGAGCAGAAGGACACATCTAGAAGCTTCAGACGAGGACAACACTGCAGTAACTTCCTCAGAGAGGCTGAATTAACCATCCGCGTGCCTACAAACACAAGACAGAAGAGCTGAAGAGTTTTTACACAAAAACATTCCATCAACAACAGTTAAAATGACAACTGTTAGCACACAAGAAAACATTAAATTAGTGACATTAGCAATGTAACAAAACTAATTTGATATCAAAACAAATATCATTTTTTTATTCTTTATAAACAATGTTTTCAAATAATAATACATTTTTCATGAACACCAATTCAGTGTATTTACGGAGTAACTAGAGTAATACATGGTTGCTGAAAATTCAGCTTTGCCATCACCAAAAAAGAACAAACATTTGAAATATTATACACTCACCGGCCACTTTATTAGGTACACCTTACTAGTACCGGGTTGGACCCCCTTTTGCCTTCAGAACTGCCCTAATCCTTCATGGCATAGATTCAACAAGGTACTGGAAATATTCCTCAGAGATTTTGCTCCATATTGAAATTATGGCATAACGCAGTTGCTGCAGATTTGTCAGCTGCACATTCATGATGCGAATCTCCCATTCCACCACATCCCAAAGGTGCTCTATTGGATTAAGCTCTGGTGACTGTGGAGGCCCTTTGAGTACAGTGAACTCATTGTCATGTTCAAGAAATCTGTCTAAGATGATTCGCTCTTTATGACATAGCACGTTATCCTGCTGGAAGTAGCCATCAGAAGATGGGTATACTGTGATCATAAAGTGATGGACATGGTCAGCAACAATACTCAGGTAGGCTGAGGCGTTGATACGATGCTCAATTGGTACTAATAAGCCCAAAGTGTGCTAAGAAAGTATCCCCCACACCATTACACCACCACCACCAGCCTGAACTGTTGATACAAGGCAGGATGGATCCATGCTTTCATGTTGTTGATGCCAAATTCTGACCCTACCATCCGAATGTTGCAGCAATCATAACTCATCAGACCAGGCAACGTACTTCCAATCTTCTATTGTCCAACTTTGGTGAGCCTGTGGAATTGTAGCCTCAGTTTCCCGTTCTTAGATGACAAGAGTGGCACCCGGTGTGGTCTTCTGCTGCTGTAACCCATCCGCCTGTACGACGTGTTCAGAGATGCTCTTCTGCATACCTCGGTTGTAACTAGTGGTTTTTTGAGTTACTGTTGCCTTTCTATCAGCTCAAACCAGTCTGGCCATTCTCCTCTGGCATTAACAAGGCATTTGCGCCCACAGAACTGCTGCACACTGGATATTTTCTCTTTTTCTGGCCATTCTCTAAACCCTAGAGATGGTTGTGCGTGACAATCCCAGTAGATCAGCAGTTTCTGAAATCCTCAGACCAGCCCGTCTGGCACCAACAACCATGACACGTTTACAGTCACTTAAATCACCTTTCTTCCCCATTCTGATGCTCGGTTTGAACTGCAGCAGGTCGGATTGACCATTTCTACATGTCTAAATGCATTGAGTTGCTGCCATGTGATTGGCTGATTAGAAATTTGCTTTAACGAGCAGTTGGACAGGTTTACCTAATAAAGTGGCCAGTGAGTGTATAATAACATTACAGCTTTTATTTTAGTATTTTAGAACTTTAAAAACACAAAATTTTACTCGCTCCAAATTTTTTTACAGTTTATTCCAGAAAGTTACCGTCCAAACAGATAGCTTTTTTTGTTTGAATGTAAAATTCTAAATTGCAAAACAAAAAAACAATAATAATAACAATAAATAAATAATTATAAGCACTGCAGATAAGTACTAAAATGCTAATAATAACATTAATTTCTTATATCTTTATGATATATCTAATTAATTCTGGCACAAAATTTAAATAGATAATTTTGACTTATACAATGTAATGTTGGCCTTTACCTCAAATATACCCCTGCAACTTTAGTCTGGTTTTGTGGTTCAGGATCACATATATAAAATGACAAAATATGTAGAGTTGAAGTCAGAATTATTAGCACTTCTGTATATTGTCCCCCCAATTTCTGTTTAATGGAAAGAAGAAATTTATTTTAAATACACATTTCTAAACATAATAGTTTTAATAACTCATTTCTAATAACTGATTTCTTTTTATCTTTGTCATGATGACAGTAAATAACATTTTAATTTTTAATAATTTTATTTTACATAATATTTTATTATTTTTAAGAAGATACTAGTATTTGGCTTAAAAAGACATTTAAAGGCTCAACTAGGCAAGTTAATTAGGCAAGTCATTGTATAACAGTGGTTTGTTCTGTAGACAATTGAAAAAAATATTGCTTAAGGGGGCAAATACTGACCTAAAAGGGGTTGTAAAAAATTAAAAACTGCTTTTATTCAAGCGAAATAAAACAAATAAGACTTTTTCCAGAAGAAAAAATATTATAGGAAATACTGTGAAAAATCCCTTGCTTTGTTTAACATCATTTTGGGAATTTTTTGACTTCAACTGTATATATTAGAATTGTCCATTTTGATTTAATTGGGAAAAAAACAGCAGCTCACCCAGTATATCGAGGTGCTGCAGAGCGTTGCAGTTGGCGGCCAGCTCCTCCAGGTCTGTGTCACAGACAGTGCGGTTTGCGGTGAGGAAGAGTTTGCGCAGACGGGGTAAACTGCGGGCCAAGTGCTGGAAACAGCCGGAGCTGCTCTGAAGTGTGGAGCACCAGCCCAGATCCAGCTCCTCCAGCAGCCGGCAGCCTGAAACCAGCTCGGCCAGACCACGCTCACTCAAATTCCTGCAGCGCCACAGGTCCAGAGAACGCAGAGATCGACAGCGGGCACTCAGCATACTCACAACCACATCATAGTCTTCAATCTGTCAACAAACCACCACAATCAAACACTGAAGTTTCATAAAATAATACAAGCTGACAATCTTCTGCATCTAATGTGAATATCAATCGGCATATTTTAAACAAATATAAAGACTGGCTACTGGAACTTTGAGAGTCCAAAAACATTTACAGTCAAAACAACATTAATACATGAAGCATTTTGAAGTTAAATCATCAGTTTGTGCATAATATGTGGCAAATGATATGCGACAAGATATTTGTGCTCCAGATATACTCAGAATATTTGCAGAAGCTGTGGATTAAAACTAATAATGTAAAAGATGTTTCAGCAACAGATCAATTTTATAGTTTTAGAAACATCAGGGCATCATCTAGAGCAGGGGTGTCCAAACTCGGTCCTGGAGGGCCGGTGTCCTGCATATTTTAGTTACAACCCCAGTTAAACACACCTGAACCAGCTACTCAAGCTCTTTCTAGGTATACTAGAATCTTCCAGGAGGTGTGTTGAAGGAAGTTGGAGCTAAACTATGCAGGGCATCGGCCCTCCAGGACTGAGTTTGGACACCCCTGATTCTAGAGCCACAGGTATTCATTTAGTTTTGCCTGCAATTTTCTTTGAACCCTTTAAATGCTAATAGTAAGTAAATTGTCAGCCTTTTGGATCGTCTTTTGAATTTTCTTTTTAAAATAAGGGTATATCCTTTTAATATAATATCTGAGTTTATTAAACTTTTCAGTGTATTATTGTTATGATTAGAAATACACTTATCTTAATCATGCATATTATTTAGTACAGACAGTATGCACAGGTAAATTTTGAATATTTTTTTATAAATTTCTCAGTGAATATAGGTAATATTTGTTGGTGCCTTTAACCTCCTAGGGCTTGAGTGTCCACATATATGTGGACAGCAAATTTTAGCTCTTAAGTGGCTATTTAAAATACTTTGAATGTTTTTTATTTTGTTACAGACATACAGTGTCATCCTGCAACTGTTCTGCAGCATATGAAATGTCCCAAATACTATTTAACATGAGAAAAAAATTAGTTTTTACTCTCTGATAGTCAAAGCAAGTTTTTAAAAAAATTTCTACGTTAAATATACACTAAACAACATTCAGGAAAAAGTGTTTAATGTAAATTCGGACCACTAGTCCACATTATATGGACATCATTTTTCTCTAAAAGTACATCATATTAAAAGATGATAGTTAGATTTTTATTCTAATGAGGTTCCAATAAGCCCAAATAGCAAAGAGAAATAAAAAAAAGGCACGTAAAAAAGCACCTTGGGCCTTAAGAGCAGTATAAACAATATCTTAGTCGCCCAACATCTTTAGAAATAGAAAGAGAATTCATTTATATTTATCTGATATACTGTATTGCAAAAATAAATAAATAAAATAAACTACAAAATTGAAACTAAATTTTATATACATTTTTCCTACTTTAAAATTGTATTTAATATTTTTCCCTAACAATTTTAATATTGTAATGCACCCTGTGTGCCTCTCTAATATATCTAATAACATATATTAATTTTTGTTGCGGTGTTAGTGTACGCCATTTTCCTGCAAAACTTTTAATTCACTAGACACAATGCATTTATGATTTGATAACATATGCCAGAATTCAAAGCAAAATAGCATAACTGGCTGGCACATTCAAGTAGGTACAGGGGAGAGTTTATTCTCAGACTTATTGTGTGAACTGTGAATCAGCCATGTAAACCATCCAGGCATCAGTTCATCCATCCAGTAGACTCACCATAACACAGCTCCCCAGGTTGAGGTGTCTGAGCTCTGGGCAGAATGTAAGAATGCTCAATATGGCTGATTGCTGCATGTGGACAGAAAAAAAAAAAAAAAAAAATTGAAGAAAATAGCAATGATTAACACAAATGCTAACGAGAGAATACCATAACCTCCAATTCCAACACAATACATGATTACTTTTTGATTTAGTGGCTGTTTTGTATTCGTTTGTCTGACCTCATTTGTATATTTCAGTACAATCTGCTCATCCTCAATGAGTGGTATGGTTAGGGGTGGCGTTTGGAGACATTCCTCCTTTTAAAAATCATTTCCATATGACTGAACTGTAAGAATTCATATCAATTAGCTACTTTTCTGACACTTTGTTAATTATTGACATCCAATTGAGATGCCACATAAAGGAACACACATTTGATAACTGCAAATCAAAGACGACAACGTGTTTAACTACAAATAGACGTGTCAAAATTAAACTATTATATGAACTCACATTCTGGCAACACAACTGACACCGATACGTTTCAGAGATGAAAAAAGGTAGTTTTGACGTAAAACGCCAGAGCCATGAGGCCATCAGTAAAAGAAGGCAGTCATTGTTTTCATTATTGTGTTGAAATGAAACAGATGAAGACGGATGGCTTTGTGTGAATTAGTGGACAAGTGTTCTGTGCATATTTCCATTGTTGTTTACAGTGATGATGACTGAGGTGTGTTTGTGTGTATGTTTATGTGCTGTCTCCATCACTACAGAAACATTACACCTGCTGGAAGAGGCGCTCGTACAGTGCCAATGCTTATTCACTGTTAACCACACACGAAGGGACGGGACGAGACACAGATTACTGACACGTACTGATACACAGCATTGGTGAACAGCAGACTTACTGTTGTATTATCATTTACAAAAACAGGTAAATATAATGGATTTTAAAAAACCTGCTGGCACACAAGCATGTTTTCTTCTTTAATTCCCAAAATAGCTTGCTTTTTTAATGATGCCGTGTAAACAATAAACAAAGGCAGGCGATGTACGAAGCACACAACTTTTGTGGGAACAAAAAACCTGATGGATCTGTAACTGGTGATTTTGTCTTTGATGGTTAAACATTCAATATTACCAGTGTTAATAGGTTATTTAAAAAAAAGTAATAATTACTAATTACATCATTAAAATTGTATAAAAATCTTTTCTAATTACTCTGTCTGAAAAGTAACTCATTTACTAATGAAATGTAATTACTTGACTCAATACAAAAAATTCTTACAAATCCCAAAGCATATTGAATACAAATAAATCTTTTAATTCTTCAAATTTGATGGCCGTTTACATTTATTTTTAAAAATGAACACTTAGAGGTCCCGTGAAGGGCTTTGAAATGTGCAGTTTTATTCGATGTTTGACATTCTCAAATGAAACACGAAGAGAGGGTAAGACAGTGTAGCTCCTCCCTTTTTTATAAAACGGCCAATAGCGTTTTGCTTTTAGTGGTTCAGCTCAAGTGCATCAAATGCGAAGCGTCTTGAAGGGGGTGGGAAATGTCAGATACTAGAGAGCATGTGATTGGTCTCAATTTGATGAGAAAAAGAAGTATGACAGGGTATCCACGGGGTCTTAAAAAGTCTTAAATCTCAAAAGCTAAATTTTAGGCCTTAAAACTCTTAAATCCACTAAATGTTGTGTTGTAGGTCTTAAATCTTTTTAACAGGTCCTAATTTCCATTGTTCCTGTTTTATCCTTTGTTCATGTTTAGCTACCCAATCTGGCCATTAACACCCATACAATCACCAACAATTCTTGGTAAGGGTTAGAGGGGTTGTGAATGGACATATTTGAAAATTATAAAAAAATTCAAACTAAATTATTATTATTATTGTATTATTAAATGTAATAAATTTCAATAATTTTTGATAGGGCGGGTAAAAATCTTTTCTAACTGAGATATTCGAAAAACAATCTTTAGCATATATATATATATACCCGTATACATGTCTAAAATGTAATTCATAATGGCCTTAAAAATGTCTTTAAAAGTCTTAAAATTTAACTTGGTGAAACCTGCAGCACCCTGTGTGAGGTGTCAAAAAAAATCTGTTTTATATCTTCTAAACACAAATTTTGTCACTGTTGTGGAGCACACTAGCTTATAGATATAGATATCCTAAAAACTAACATTACTGATACTAACATCTAAAAAACTTTATTTTAATTTAATGGGACCTTTAAGAAATGTTAACCAAAACTCTAAATGTTTCAAACTCTGCTTCTCTGAACTGATTTATACAGAACTGTTAAATTGTAATTTGGTACTTTGTAACTAATTACACCCAACATTGCTTATTAACACAAAAACGTTGCCTAAACTGTGAAGAAAGACATAAATGTGAAAAAAAACTAAACTACATTTATCAAGCATCACATAGTCTGGATTTTAGAGAAGAATCTATAAAAACTATATGGAGAGATTTAAAAGTGTCTAAAAATAAAAATGAATGCTTAAAACATTCAAATTAAACTTTAAAAATAATATATTTTAATTTAAAAAATTCAATAAAACCTAATACTAATGAATAAATTATAGGTGTATCTCAATGAATATGAAATAACACTGGAGTAGTGTTCAAACATTAAACAAAACTCTAAATAATATTTCATGGAGAAATATGTTTTACAAACTAGGATGTAACTATAATAAAAAAATACTTTATATACCAATATAATACAAATATTTAGAGGTTTAAGTTCAGAATGAAATCATAAAACTTCAGGATCAGCATGTAAAACCACTCAAAATTTAGCTTCAAAAGTCAAAACTGTGATTCAGGAAACCTAGCATACACCAAAGAAAACATCCAGTATACATAAGTCAGAGCGTTGGTGTCTTTTTTGTTTGTTTTATATTTTTTGAACATTTACATCATATCCAATATTTAATTACTATTCTCAAGTATATTTTTTATTTTATTTCCTGCATTACAGTATTTTTAATTATATAAGATTAATTTAATACACATTTATTTTGTATTAAAAGTTATTGACACTTTAGAGTAAAAAAAATAGGGATGTGCTTAATATATTTAAAACTTTAGTAAGATTAATAACATATTTTTACAACATTATGTTTAAAAAAAAACTTAGCAAAAACTTTTAGAATTAGTTTCTTTTGTATTTAATTTTTAAAAACCTGAACTTGGGGAAAAAATTACATTAGATGCAGTGTACGATTAATACATTGCTGTTCAGGGGGGTCAACTTTTTCAGTAATGTTAGTTTGTGTAATACATGCTTCAGTGAATCAAATTAAAGGTTTTTATTTAAATGACATCTAACTTATTAATAAAATATATTTAAGTTTTCAGTGTTTTGTGGGATAGGCTATTTAGTGTATCCTGACCTGATCAGCTATTTTCGGCTTACTTTAGATCTTAGGTCAAACTTAATTCCTGAAGGGCCGCAGCTCTGCACAGTTTTGCTCCGACTCTAATCAAACACAGCTGATCCAATTAATCAAGGTGTTTAAGCCTACTAGAGACTATTAAGCAGGTGTGAGTTGGAGCTGGTTGGAGCTAAACTATGCAGAGCTGCTGCCCTCCAGGAATTGAGTTTGAGACCACTGCTTTAGGTCAAACTATACTATGCATCTAATTTGACTTTACTTTTAGGCTTTATGTCGAAACAAACACCAATTATATGAGAAATCAGTCATGTGAACTTTTACGGTGCTCTAAATCTGCCGGTTTTAGACTGTTGAATAACTTTTTCCTCACATGGACTGATTGGCGTGATTATGCATTCACAATGGTATGAACTGTTATAGGGGTAGTCAATTGAATAGCTGTTATTTTAATTATTAACATTATTATTTAAAATACAGATCTGAGTAAACATTTTCTCAAATTCAAAGTGACCCCCCCATACATCTTGTTTTGACATCCTTTAAGGGGGATCAAACCTCAATTAGTGAGGTCAACACCCGCCCCCACCCTAAGCCTCCCTGTAATTCGCACCTTGATTAGATGGTTTCCTTTAGATCAAGAACCCACAATTGAGTGCATTCCAGATACTTTTACCTAGTTTCAGAATTCTCATTTTAAATTTATTTTAAAGTTTTAGCATTTTGGTTGTGTGTTTTTGTCATTTTTGTGCATTTTTTTTGTCTACATAGATGTAATTTAAAAAAAAAAAAAAAAAAAAAAAAAAAAAACATTTTAGCAAATATTTCATGGACCCCAGAAAAATCAGTGATGAGCATTTCCTCACTTCTCACCTCAACTTTGGTGCGGTAGAGCACGAGCCTGCGCAGATGAGTGAGTTTGGCGATGTGATTGAAGGCCTGAGGTTGCAGACGGTCACAGGAAGCCAAATTAAGCTCCTGGAGGCAAGGACACGTCTGGGTGATCACTTCTAAACACGCTTCGGTCAGGAAATGACAGCACGACACCTCCAAACACACCAGACTAGCCCCACAGGCCTTCATAAAGCTGCAGAAAAAAAACACAATTACCTCACTTTTGGTAGATCAAAATAAGTTGATATACAGTTGGGGTCAGAATTTTTAGCCCTCCTGTTATATTTGAATTCTTTTATGTTTTCCCCAATTTCTGTTTAACGGAGAGAAGATTTTAACGCATTTTAAAAAAAATAGTTTTAATAACTCATTTCTAATAACTGATTTATTTTATCTTTGCCATGATGACGGTTATTGTTTAAGGTATTGTTCAAATAATGTTCAGGATACTAGTATTCCACTTAAAATGCAATTTAAAGGACTTGCTAGGTTAATCAGGCAAGTCTATATAACAATGGCAAATATATAACAATGGTTTATCTGTAGACAATCTAAATAAAATATTTCTAGAGGGGCTAATAATATTGACCTTAAAAATGGTTTAAAAAAATGAAAACGCTTTATTCTAGCATAAATAAAACACTTTCAAGAATTTCTCCAGAAGACAAAACATTATGGAAAACATCATTTGGGTAAATATTTAAACAAGAAAAAAAAATGCAGATAATTTTGACTTCAAATTGTATGTGCTGGGGTGTAAAAAGTTCTAAAAATAATATAAAATAAAGTTAAAGTACAGTGACTGAGTGAAGATTTTAGATGACAAGCATCTGAGCTAAAATTTGCTTACGTAAAAAGTACAGCTTTAAATTACACTTCAGAATTAAACAGTAAAGAATTAGAACGTGAGAGAAGTTATTTCTTCATGCATCACACATCTTCTAATGCAAAGTTAAATAAAATTTAATAAACATTAAATACAATAAAAATCATTTAATTAAAAAAATCAGACATACAAAAATGTATAATTAAATAGCAAATATACCGTATAGTAAAATTAATTAATTAATTAATTTTTAAATAACATAAATGTTATGTTTGGCACTTTTATAATATTTTTAAATATTAACTGAAAATGTGCATATTGTGCATATACTACCAATATTCAAATAAGGCACATATACAGATATATATTGATTTTTTATTTCATCTGAAGTAAAAAAAAAAAAAATTGTATTGTATAAAATGGGCATCACAGTGGTGCAGAGGGTAGCACGATCGCCTCACAGCAAGAAGGTTGCTGGTTCAAGCCCCAGCTGGGTCAGTTGGCATTTCTGTGTGGAGAAATTCTGTGTTCTCCCCGTGTTGGCATGGGTTTTCTTGGGTGCTCCGGGTTTCCCCACAGTCCAAAGACATACGGTATAGGTGAATTGAATAATCTAAATTGGCTGTAGTGTATGTGTGTGAGAAAGAGTGTGTATGGGTGTTTCCCAGTGGCTGGAAGGGCATCCACTGCGTAAAACATATGCTAAAATTAATTCCGCTGTGGCGACCCCTCAATAATAAAGGGACTGAGCCAAAAAGAAAATGAATGAATGAATGTATGTATAAAAGGAAAATTCTTTAAAAAAAAAAATTAAATTTGAAAGAAATGTCATTAATAGTTTACGGAAATAAATAAAAAAATACATTTTACTCAAGTATTATTATTTCGTAAGTAAATTATCCCTATCTGTATAACAAGTCGGAAGAGTTCGGTGCAAAAACACACATAACTTGTTCTTGCATGTTACGCATGCATGTTTGACTGTCCATTTACCATATATAACGTGCAGAAAATTTTATTAAATCAAAGTCTGAACACTTGCTTCTGCGTTTTGAGTAACGATCCTTCTCTCATGATGTCAGTTTGATGGCTTCAGTCACAATAACATGCCCTTCTTACTGTTAAGCCTCATTCCCACTATGAGCGACTCGCAGCAGCAAAGCGACAAGCAACTTCCGGCAACCTCCGTCTAGGCGAGCGTCAGCAATCGTTGGCTACCAGGTAGGCGTGTCAAGTGCCGTGACAACGTTGCAAATAAAGAGCGACTTTCTTGAGCAACAGCCAATAGGAGCACCAGTAGAGCTCACGTGATCCTCGCTCAGAGACCGGTTGTATTCTCCATGCTCTAGACCTACATAGACCTGTCTTTGCAGCAAGTTGCCACCCAGAGCGACAGGCAGCTACAAAGTTGCTGCTAGTGTGAATGAGGCATTAGTTTGCCACAAGTGAAAGATGTGCAAAAAGAAAGCCCGCCCCCTACTAAATATTAAATTTCAGTTGGAATTATATCAACATACTGAAACCAAAGTCTCAGTAACTTCCACTTCATGCAGACTTTAAACAAAACTCTGAGTAAAAAGTGTTTCCTTCTTCAGAAATGAACTCAAATAGAAGCACAAGCAGTCAGTCTTAATTGTAAATGAGAAAAATCCCCCCAAAACACTAGTCATGTACAGTAATGAACTAAAAATGTATATATGTGCATGAGAGGGTGTGCTGGTCACCTGCAGAAGCCGGCGGGCGTCACAGCTCCGCGGTTGCCCGTCCAGGACAGGTTGAGTCTCTGCAGAAGGGTACAGCGGCTCTGCAAGTGGCACAAGGAGGCATCTGTGAGCCGGGCCCAGTACGGCTGCAGGCTCAGCTGGATGTACTGCAGCGGGTCACAGCAGTGCTTGTGAAAGAGCTTGCAGCTTTGAGCCAGTCGACACAGGTCTGGGACTGGCAGATGACTCACGATCAGCTGGATGAGCTACAGTCAATCAAACAAACAAACAAACAAACACAAACAGTGACCCTCGGAGCACAGCATGCTAAATAGTGTTGTTTTGGATTAAAACAGTCACTTGTAAAGACAGAGGTATGAAGATCAGTCTTTAGTGCTGGGTGGTGTGACAATAAATATTGTGGCGAATATATTAGGTGGCTGTTGTTGAAGAATTCATAACACTGCAGGTTAAAGGTCCCACGAAATGCTTTGAAATGTTCATTTTTTATTCGATGCTTGATGTAATCTCAACTGAAACATTAAGAGAGGGTTTGACAGTGTAGCTCCTCCCCTTAATAAAAACAGCCAATAGTGTTTTGTTATTAATCACAGCTCTGCCAATGAAAGTGGATGAGCTTAAGCGAATCAAAAGTAAAGCGCCCTGAAGGGGGCGGGGCATGTTAGATACTAGAGCATTTAACTAATCATGATTTGATGAGGAAATGAAGGATGAGATGACATAAATAAACCATTGATCCATTTAGGCGGAAGTGACAAACTACAAGCTTTACATGCTTATTACAGTTTTATATCTTCTACATGCACATTTTTTTTACTGTTTTGGTGCGCACTAGCTTATAGATATCTTAAAAAAAAAAAAAAAAAAAAAACATTACTTCCTTTAAATGTGACCTTTAAGGCCCAGTCCCAATTCTACCCCTTAGCCCTTTCCCTTACCCTCTACCCCTCGTTTGGCACTTTCACGTGAAGGGGTAGAGGTGTCCCAATTCTCTTTAGCTTGAAGGCGTAGGGCTAAGGGAAAGGGCTAGATACCCCTCGAAACAGAGATTTTTCAGGACCACACTCGAAATCGAGGGGTAAGAAAATTTTCATTAAAGCGTTTGTGTTTTACCATCATGCTTAAAAAAATAATTAAAAAAACGCTCAAATAAAAAGTGCTAAATTTCACTATTTATAATCCATAATCATAACTCCTGTATAGCGGTCTCACAACATTCTGTCACTCAGTGACACTGGAATACCCTGTCAGAGAGATCTAGTGGCTGGGAATGACCTTTTACAGTGTCTGCTATAATGCTAATGTTGTTTTCATGTGTTTACATAGATGAATATGGCCACGATGTAAATACACAGTACAGTCATGAGCTTGTTGCCACATTATATTGTTACGATAACATGATATATGCCTTCAGTGAATTCCTGAAGATGAATACCAAAAAATAAACGCAACTGGAATAACTACAGCAGTCACGATCATGGATCTCATATGAAGCAAGAGCTTGCGATGACATATGATGTCGTGTGCAGGTGCAGTTGTGGCGTCCCATTTCTTAGGGGTAAATTTTGAAGCCCTTCCCCTTCACACTGTTTCAAGGGCCAAGGGGAAGGGGTAGGGGTACAAAAATAAAATTGGGATTGGGCCTAAGAAGTTAAGTGCAACTGTGATAAAAATCATGCAGGAATGAGAAAAAATTAAGAGAAGAATTTTATATTTAAAAAAGGTTATAGGGGCTAATAAGCTGAGGAAAATATTCAGGTAAATGTAGTTATTTAAAGGAAACAGTTGAATGCGTGTCAGCATATTAGATCTGTGCATCAAGTCTTCAAATGATAGCCTAGGGTTCCCACTGCTGTCTATGTCATTAAAGGGTCACGAAAGAGCAAAACACATGTTTTGAGATGTTGACAGTCATATATATGTCCCACGTTGCTAAAAACACTATTAGGACACATATATTTCCCTAAAAAGTGAAAATGAGTTGTTCTTGCATTGTTTTGAGCAAATTCATTCTTCCAGTGTGAAAATAAATTTTGAAGCTGCGTCACAGCCATGAGATCATTGTGTAAATTCCAGTGTGGAGAGTGGATGTCTGTACTGGCCGGTACAAAGTGACGTCTTTGAGGTTTCAGCAATAATTCAAGAGAAAGACTTGGTTTGAAGCAATCAGCGCACTCAATTGTGAATGAGGTGCAACTTCATTATTATGCATGATATAGCTTACTGTTTTTACCCATTACAGTGTTCAGATGGCAGCGAGATGCCACATTGTGTTGCCAACCATAATTAAAACAAGTGGAAGAAGAAGAATTGTTCAGAGACATGGGTCGTTAATGTTGCGTTTATAAATGTGCTGCAATGAAGGTTTTGTTTCCATCTTCCCGTGATCGAGCACCGATTGCATGTGGGCCCACATTTGTGGATTACAGTGGTCTGCTAACACGCAACAAAAATATGTTTGTAGGGAACATTTTTTACCCGAGAGCTTTTCGCATCTGGAAATGTTGAAATCCGAATTTGCCGCTCGTCTTCTTTTAAAAAAAGACGCGGTTTCAGTTTGTGTTGATTGTCCTGTCTCTACACATTTGGTAAGTGTGTGTGTGATCAGTGTTCTTTGTTTGTATCTTCAGATGGCAAAGTTATTTAGTATCATCAGCAGTACTCTTTCAGTTTTTAAAGACATACCTTAGTCAAAATGATTTAGTTACTAAGTTTACAGTACATTAATATCACTACAATACTATGGACTGAAAGATCTGCTTCCAGGATCAACAAAAGAAAAAGACAGCATCACTCACTGCTCTCAAATAAATAACTTTAATAAGAATCCATTGCAGTAGGCTATAATGTTTTTTAATATAATTTTATTTTTCATTAAATATTAAATCTACTTTAACAGAAGTAGTACATTATTTAATGTCTATGTTTTTGTGCTGTTTTATTTGTGCTATGGTTTGCAATTTGCTAATGGGATCTTATTTTATTTATAATTATGATTTTATTTTACAAAGATTATATATATATATATATATATATATATATATATATATATATATATATATATATATATATATATATATATATATATATATATATATATATATAACATAATAGTTTTAATAAATCATTTCTTATAGCTGATTTATTTTATCTTTGCCATGATGACAGTAAATAATATTTGACTAGATATTTTTCAAGACACTTCTATACAGCTTAAAGTGACATTTAAAGGCTTAATTAGGTTAATTAGGTTAACTAGGCAGGTCAGGGTAATTGTGCAAGTTATTGTATAAGGATGGTTTATTCTGTAGACTATCAGAAAAAATGTAGCTTTAAGGGGCTAATAATTTTGACCTTAAAATGTTTTTTGAAAAATTAAAAACTGCTTTTATTGTAGCCAACATTACAAATAAGACTTTCTCCAGAAGAAGAAAAATATTATCAGACATACTGTGAAAATGTACATGCTCTGTTAAACATCATTTGGAAAATATTTTTAAAATAATTCAAAGGGGGGCTAATAATTCTGACTTCAACGGTGTGTATGTACATATGTATATATGCATATATATGTGTGTGTGTGTATGTGTATGTGTATGTGTATGTGTGTGTGTGTGTGTGTGTGTGTGTGTGTGTATGTATATATATATATATATATATATATATATATATATATATATATATATATATATATACACACACACACACACACACACGTATATAGTAATGCATGTGTTTTATTTTATTTTGCCAACATCTCTCTCTACTCTGAAGACATTTATTGAGGTACAGGTTATTGTTTTTGATACTTGCACTGTTGTGAGTGAACAATAGTTTGAGTGTAAAGCCAAGTATCAGTTAACAGATAATGGCCAGATAATGTTTCAGAAACACATTTGTGTTTGCTCTAACGTGACTGTGAGGGTGACAGTGGTTTGGGCTGGAGATCTGAGCTGTGTGCAGGTAATTAGGGGTTACGAATTGGAAAGGTATTTTTAAATTACAGTAAAATGGTCTCTAATTATTCTGAAGAAGACCCACTGCAAACCACACAAGTCCTGGCTTGAGAAAACAGACCAAATTACATCTATTATTCTTCTATATCTGTCTGACACGCTGAAGATTTCAACACTCTGTGGTCCAGCTTGTGCTGTTATCCACAATCCTTGAACATGATCTTTGTTACCTGGCCAACATGCCATTTATTAAACATGCTGATGGTATGAAAAACAAATATACCAAAACTGTTCATCTAATGAGTAAATAGCATGAGTTTCCATTGCTTACCTCATAAGGGAGTCTGTCAAAGTGTCCGTTGGCCAGACTCTGCCTGTTCTCTGCAGTCGAGCGGCAGCACAAGCCTCCTGCTTCGCTGATCTCCTCTTCACTGTCACTCAGATCATTGATGTCAATGACCGGGATCTTATAGAGGGCCAGGATGGGTCTCTCTCGAACTCCTCGCAGGATCACTGCATCCAGCTCAGTGTAGTAGTCCAGCAGAGAGCTGTTGACCTCCAGGCGCAGCAGGTTGGTGGTGAAGCTGATCTGCTTGATGTTGGGGGAGAACTGGCGAGCTTGAGGGGTCAAAGCCTTGTTGGGTTTGCCGGACCACAGAACCTCCCACCTGTAAAACATACAACATCATGAGCTACACTCAAACACTGAGATCTGAGATAGAGTTATTCTGTTAAATGTTATAAAACAGTAGAGAGTTGTATGAAAGCAATTGATGCATGTCCAAAATCATTTGCAATTTGTTGGAAGGACTGAGAAACTGCTACTATGATGTGCACAAATGAATAATTGTTTTGAGGAATTCATTAACTGTTGTGCAAATGTAAATAGTGTTATGTAAAATGTACCAAAGCAACTGAGAAAAACTGTAAATAGACAATTTTGTCAAATGCAGCTTTATCATATGATCATTTTAGAGACCACTGCCCAGCAGCAACATGAAACTAAATCCCAGCGACTCGTTTTATAAGTCTACGCATAACTCAAATATCATCATTATATAATGGTTTCATTTTTGGAACCATGTGAACTTTGTTTGTCCACAAGGTGTGAACCCTTAACTGGCAAACCGTTTCACAGTTTCAAAACACAAAAACTACACACAAATAATAGGCACCTGTGTTAATAAGCTTAAGTGTGAAGCCACCTTTCCACTGCACATGACATTTGGACACGACTGTGGCAGTTGCACAGAATTTTCAGTTTAGTCGTGCACCATAAGAGAAGCCGATTCTAGCAGTGTCCGAAATAAAGGAGTGCAAAAACAAGAGCCTTTATTCTCTGTGCGTTCACCACGGTTGAATGAATAAATACTAGAAATTCATAGACCACAAAAAATTTTGGAGGGAATATGGAGACAACATAAAAGAATATTTTTTATTACCGGTACTCATTTATGAATAGAAATGTTTTTTAATGTAGACTTTTTTTCTGATTCAAAAAAATAAGAAAAAAATTACTATTTCTCATCTCACGTGCACGTACCTGCTTGGACAACAATGAAATAAATCACATCCGGTCGACCGGTCGCATAAAGTCTAGTCTCAAATATTCAACATATCCACAACTCAAATCGGATCCGAATTTTCCACATACGCAGATGATCGGAACTCTATCCAGCTCCTGGACAACATTGGAAATGAATGACTTCCGGTCTGTCGCTTGTCGTGTGCAGTGGAACGGCGGCTTGAGGCAAATATGAAATATGAAAATATGCAAATATGAAAATTTACTCACTATTTACTCACCCTCAAGTGGTTCCAATCCTTTCTGAGATTCTTCTTTTGGGTTGAACACTGAAGAAGATATTTTGAAGAAAGCTGAAAACCTGTAACCACTGACTTCCATAGTTGGAAAAACAAATACCTTAACAGCTAATGCTTTCATATTAGCTTCTTAAGATTAGCAGGGGAGTCTCCAGATCACATGAACATTAAGCATGCATGAAGATGCGGTTAAATCAAGGAATTACTGGGTTTAATAATCGTCATCTTCGATTTGCTTTCTAATACAAGCAACATAACTACCAAGGTGGTAAAAATAAAATGTAAAGGTACAATGTGATTGAAAAAAACTGTTGCTCTCCCCACCTCTCACTATGGAAGTCAATGGTTACTTTCTTCAAAATATCTTCTTTAGTGTTCAACAGAAGAAAGAAAGTCAAACAGGTTTGGAACAGATGAAGGTTGCTGGAAATAATGATGACAGAATTTTCAGTTTTGGGTAAAACATAGCTTTACTATATCCATAAGGGGGATTAGAACCAACAACCTTTCGATTACAAGAACAGCTCTTCATCTCACATCCAACACTGTACCTCACATCAGTCGGTGGGTTCTGGGAGAAAGGGTTGAGCGAGCATGCCATGATCTTGACAATAGCTCCAGGATGGTAGGTCTCCAGCACCTCCACCGCTGTGGGATAGACAGGCTCCTCGAAGGCCAGTTCCAGGTAGTCCTGGCTGTGGAAACTGGGTGGCGTGCGGCGGAACCGAGGCGTAGAGCTGATACACTGCTCCCACCAGCTTCCATAAGTGCGAAACACAGCGGTTTGAGTGAAGTCTCCTGAGCTTGGGTACACGTTAGGCACTCCTGCCAGGTTCCACATGGTGTAGGACATGCTGTTCTCACTGCCGTAGTGAGAGCTGAAGTCCAGGACCTCCTTGCCATACTGCTCAACCTCCACAGTCACGGGCAGCGCTGAACGTTGACCCAGCTCCACCGCCCGTCGGCTACCCAACGCCTCGCTGCGCGTCCCGCTCCTGGAGCGCCGCCGGAGACAGATATAGTAAAACATGCTGAGAAGGGTTAGCATAGGAAACATGGAGCAGCAGGGCTGGGTTTGAGTCAGGAAGCACAGCCTGCGTCTCTTCCCTGCACTGTAGCACGACAGGCTCTATACAGCACAGGCTATAGGCCAAGCCGCATGCATGACCTGTGGGTTATAGAGAAACAAACACGCACACAAACATCACACAAGATTGTGAGAACACTACAAAGGAGATCAGTATGAGCCTCAATCAGGAAACACAAATCATGTATGAACACTCTTGAACACTACTGGTCAAAATTTTGGGGTCAATAGGATTTTTAAATGTTTTAAAATAAGCTTCTCCTGCTCACCAAGGCTGCATTTATTTAATCAAAAATACAGTAAACATTGTACAATTGTGAAATGTTATTGCGCTATAAAATAACTGTTCAAAAGTAGTTTATCATTTAATTTAATCATTTATTCTAGTGAGTTTAAAGATACATTTTCAGCTTCATTACTCCAGTCTTCAGAGTCCCATGATCCTTCAGAAATGACTCTAATATTAATTATCATTATTATTATTATTATTATTAATGGTAATAGTATTAAAAGCAATAATGACTGGAGTAATCATTTCATTTGAAACTACATACAATAAGAAAGCAGTTATTTTAAATTTTAATACAAATTTAACAATTTAACTTTCTTTTTTTTTACATTTAATAAATGCCGCCTTAATGAACAGAACAATTTTCTTAAAAAAAAAACATAAAAAAAATACCAAAGGATTTTAATGTAGTGTATTAATGAAAAATACGCTGGGTTGTTGCACTTGTGTTTCACAAATGAGGCCAAATCAGCAATAGTTTAAACAAAATAAGTATAACACATCTAAATTATAGACTTGCACCATCTTATATGTTTGAATGAGAAAATAAAGATTATGGGAAGGCTCACACGGAATCTGTGCACACAGAAACCTCAGATTTTTATCCCTTCATTGAGTCTATGTATTTACTTGTGTAAATGTATGTAAATTTATAATTATTCAGTTTTAAAATGAATTTTACTACTATTATTGTGATATAATAATAGTAATATTAAAATGTTCGTATGATTTGTTTACAATAAAGTTTGTAAAGTCATATTTTCTAGCTTTTAGTAGATGTATTATTTGAGTGACTTGCTTTGTTTACCAAATATGTGGATTTAATTGGATTTGGATTGTAAACATTAAATAAACGTTTAAAATGTTTTATTTTTTATTTCATATGTTAAGTTTTTAGTTACGATACTCCTAAAATCATTCCGCATAAATCTGCAGATTCTTTACAACATTTTCTGCAGAAAAAGCGAAAAATGTCCACAGGTTCTGTCTGGCCCTACTTATGGGTTAACGGATTCATTATTTCACACCTGTTTGTGCAAAGAATATCCACAGCAGGATTATTATTGTGAACTAAAAATAAATTATTCATTTACTGAATTAGATAAAGCTTAATTTTTTACACACAAGCATACACATAAATACATATATATAATACAGTGCATCCGAAAGTATTCATAGCACTTCACTTTTTCCACTTTTTTATGTTACAGTCTTATTAAAAAATGGATTAAATTCATTTATTTCCTCAAAATTCTACACACAATACCCCATAATGACAATGTGAAAAAATATTTGTTGAAATTGTTGCAAATTTATGACAAATAAAAAACCTAAAAAAATCACATGTACATAAGGATTTACAGCCTTTGCTCAATACTTTGTTGATGCACCTTTGGCAGCAATTACAGCCTCTGGTCTTTTTGAATATGATGCCACAAGCTTGGCACACCTGTCTTTGGGAATTTTTGGCCATTCCTCTTTGCAGTACCTCTCAAGCTCTATCAGGTTGGATGGGAAGTGACGGTGTACAGCCATTTTCAGATCTTTCCAGAGATGTTTAATAGGATTTAGATCTGGGCTCTGACTGGGCCACTCAAGGACATTCACCGAGTTGTTGTGAAGCCACTCTATTGATATTTGGCAGTGTGCTTTGGATCATTGTCCTGTTGGAAGATTCCATTTCCGCTTCCGTCTGGCCACTCTCCCATACAGGCCTGATTGGTGGATTGCTGCACAGATGGTTGTCTTTCTGTAAGGTTCTCCTCTCTCCGCAGAAGAACGCTGGAGCTCAGACAGAGTGACCACAGAGTGACCAATAGGGCCCTTCTCCCCGATCACTCAGCTTAGATGGCCGGCCAGCTCTAGGAAGAGTCCTGGTGGTTCCAAACATCTTCCACTTACAGATGATGGAAGCCACTGTGTTTATTGGAACTTTCAGAGCAGCAGAAATTTTTCAGTAACCTTCCCCAGTCTTGTGCCTCGAGACAATCCTGTCTCGTAGGTCTACAGACAATTCCTTTGTCTTCACGCTTGGTTTGTGCTTTGGCATGCACTGTCAACCCTGGGACCTTATATAGACAGACGTATGCCTTTTCAAATTATGTCCAATCAACTGAATTTACCACAGTTGAACTCCAATTAAGCTGCTGAAACATCTCAAGAATGATCAGAGGAAACTGAATGTACCTGAGCTCAATTTAGAGCTTCACGACAAAGGCTGTGAATACTTCTGTACATGTGATTTTTCAGGTTTTTTATTTTTAATAAATTTGCAACAATTTAAAAAAAAAAATAAAAAAATCACACTGTCATTATGGGGTATTGTGTGTAGAATTTTGAGGAAATAAATGAATTTAATCCATTTTGGAATAAGGCTTTAACATAAAAAATAATGTGGAAAAAGTCAAGCGCTATGAATACTTTCCGGATGCACTGTATATTCGTTTAATCCACGAACAGGCAAACAGCATGCCATAAAGTGTAAATTACTTTTCATAAACTGTATCTAATTTCTGCCATGAACCATTCAGTCTAACAGCAACTTCTTCCTGCTGAGAAAGATTCATAAGAATAACGACTTGTCATTTCTTTGTTCTTGTTAAGCATTACATTTTGACAAGCGCTCCTTCACTTCCAATAACTGTACATTCAGTTGTTTTAAGCCAAAACGGTCAAATTACACTATGCAATTAACGTTAATGACTTTACGTCAAAATAAAATTGTAGCCAGTCAATATGAACAGTGACCAAGCATAGCTAGTTAAAGAAATAGCCCACACTAAAATATTTAGTTTAACGTAATTTAGAATTCAGATCAGAATTTCAAAAATCATTTACACACATTTATTCAGGCTTTCTCAAATAAAGGAGAGTAATGTTAATTTTTTTGGATCGAACTGTTGCTTTATTGTTAGCCTGAAAGCTGTTGTGGATTACTACTAGCCCTGTCATCAACATATAGTTAGTTTTGAGGCATATCTGGCGTTTGTTTTTTGATCGAAACGTTTCAAATGTAATCTGAAAAGAGGAACTGTTAGCGATGAGCTATAGAGTTCATCAGGCTGGGTTAAGAATCGGCTGAATATTAACGCAGGCTGTCATGCCACACCGCACTGACGAACTTACAAACACCGACAACTTACAGGTGATGCAATGGTGTGTTGGAGTGTTGTGCTGAGTGTGTCCTGCGCTCTCGATCCATCTCTCACTGCTGCTGTCATTGCTCGCACATTCCTCACTGTTCACGCCGAATATAAACATCCGCTTCACCTCCGCGCAATGCATCATGGGAAGTGGAGTTTTGCCACCACACGACACCCAAAATAATGTTTTTTTCTTAAACTCTAATAATTCTATTTGAGCTTAAACATTTCTTACCTAAATCTGGGGCTTACAATAGAGTAAAATTTGGCGTTTTGGCCAGGCTATTTTCGCTTCATACAATATGTAATTAGCTAAACCAACCTTTCAAGGAGCTTGCTTAATCTGTGGCCATATTTGTTACTTCAGCATACAAGACAAACATACAAAACATAATTTAACTTATCCAGCATATGTTTTACACAGCAGATGCCCTTCCTGCTGCAACCCATCATCACTGGGAAACACCCATACACTCTCATTCACACACATACACTATGGACAATTTAGCTTACCCAATTCACCTATAGCGCATGTCTTTGAACTTGTGGGGGAAACTGGAGCACCCAGAGGAAACCCACAGGAACACAGGGAGAACATGCAAACTCCACACAGAAATGCCAACTGACCCAGCCGAGGCTCAAACCAGCGACCTTCTTGCTATCAGGGCGACACCACTGCGCCACCGCGTCACCCCAAATATTAAAACAAATGCATAGAAAAACACTAACAAACTAAGAAACAATTTGACGACACATGCAAGATATAGAAACACACACTGAAAATGGTGCAGTCTGGTTTATAGTCAGCGGTGTTGTCGGAGATCTGAGATGTGAGATTTGTGTTTTTTTATTTATTGTTTTATTTGAATGCCCTTGTTGTATGGTTCTTTGGTGTTTGTTTATTATTTTAGCCCCAAAAATCTGACAAATTGTTTAATTAACGTTAAATGAACTGCAGAAAGTGGCCAGGTTTGTCACATTTCCTTGGTTGTCTGTGCTATTTGCAGTGGATTTCTGTATTTGCATACAGAGAATTTGCATGTGTTGTCAAATTGATAATGTTTACTACATTTTTAAGGGTTTTTCTATTTATAGTCAGTTTTATTTAATTAATTTGAGATTTTGAGTGAGATGCTAATGGTCTAATTCAATTCAGTGATTTATTTTAAGCTAGGATAAAAGTGCTCCCGCCAACCCAGGAGATTGGCTGAATGGATTAAAAAACTTAACTCAGTGGGAGTTGTAAATTTATCCTATTTTAAAAAAAAAAAGTGGGTTGTTCGTTTACCTTGCTGTACATTTGAACTTTCTCAGCTACCATAGTTTCAATATTTGGAGGTTTGTTTTGAGGTTTGGACTGGTTTTGTTACCCAGACCAGGAAGTTTTTTTTTTAGTGCGTTGAGACATATTTCATCAGAATTTAGTGGCTTTAACATGCCGTCAAAACATTACAGTTTCTGTCATTTCTATTAAAACTATTACAAATTCTATGGATTTATACTGTTTTCACAGCAGGGATGAACTGAGGTTGTTTCGAATTCCAATCATGCTAATTAATGCTTTAATTTATATTTCTGTTTATTAATTGAACTGATTATTAAAAGAGAATGTGTATTTTGAAGTTACATCTTTTACATGAATGTTCTCATTTGGTTCTACTTCTCTCATTGTTATACTTTGGTGTGACACAAAATCATTTAATGTGGCATTTGAAAAATGATGACTGTAAAAAGTTAAGCTGGAATTTCCAGCAGTCTAAAGAATATTGGTTTGATTAGTCTGGCTTGTCAAAATTATAATAAAGTATTATGAAAAACAGTGATGAAACTGAATAAAAAATAAAGAAAGAAATATACACACAAATTAGGCTACTATGCATAATCACGCCTAGACAAATTATTCACAGACTAAAGGAGAACATGTTTTCTTAAAAATAAATAATTCTTACAGCCTATTATTCACATGAGCTTGTGACATTCAGTTGAACATGAAAATTGCCAAAGATTAACAATTTAATAATAAGGTATAAGGAGAAAAACAAAAACTATTCAAACATTTCAAAGAAAAATAATAATATAAAAGAAAAATAAGATTTTTGTAAAGTATTGTGTGTGTGTATATGTTTGTTTGTGTGTGTGTGTGTGTGTGTGTGTGTGTGTGTGCGTGCGTGCGTGTGTGTGTGTGCGTGTGTGTGTATGTGTGTGAAGTGTCATCTGAAACTTTTCTACATTTTTCTTAAGCTCGGTCAATAGTTTCACTTTTATGGTGATAAATAGGCACATTCAATTGCTTTTAAAGTTTTTTTGCATCTGAATATAGTGCTCAACATATAAGAATACACCCCTCTCAAATCTCTCTTTTAAATTAATATTTTCTATAGGAAGCTATACAATGTTATATTTGTGCATATACATTAGATTAGTCAGTACTGAAGCCAAATCTGCAGCCTATCTAACAAAATAACTTATGATAACGGTCCAAAAACTAGTACACGCAAATTTATATGTTATAGAAAAATATTAAATACAAATAAAAAAAGCAATATATATATATATATATATATATATATATATATATATATATATATATATATATATATATATATATATATTTCGAAAGACCCACCCCCCACTGATAAAAAGTCCAGAATTTGTGCCATACATGACCACATTTGTTTTATTTTGACTGCTATGCCATCATAAATGGTGAAAATAACCCATAAAAGCAGCCTTTCAATAAATGCAAACAATTATTTTTCATGAGTTCAACATCCAGCTGTGCAAGAAAATATACAATATAACAAAAGTGAAGTCGGCTTTAACTACAAGTAGCCCAACTTTTATTCTGAATCTTAGACCTTTTTCTTAAAAGAAAGAAATAACAATAAAACACCAAAAGCAGCACATATTAAAGTTCATTTTAATACTAATTAGGGTATTTTTGTTATCCATGAACTTTCAAAATGTACTTTTTTTGTACAGAAGAGACTAGAACAATCGTCAAGCTCTACATTATTAATATTATTGTTTTCATGTGTTATTATTCAAATGGCCAAATTCTGACTGAGGAAATGTGCTGGTCAGTTTGTTATTTGCCCAACAAATTGCAATAGATTACAGGTTTTTTTTTCATTTAAAACTTTAACAGACTCTTTTTTCCTAATGATATATGATGTAATAAATTTGTTTTTAAAAATAAGTATTTTTTTATATTTCTTTATTATATATTGAGCATGTTCCTCATAAAGTGAGTTTATGATGACCATCTAACAAGCTAATCCAGCTAAAAATACCACTAAAATGCAGTATTTAAACCTCATTATTCAATAAAAAATTAGGCAAATAACCGCAAAAATGTCAATTTTTGGTAAAAGAACCACCTCTTTCACCAGGCTGGCTACAGGCCTGTATATACAATGTAAATCCTCATTAATGTTACTGCCATTGGTATATATTTTTAAGTAAACACATGAGTGGAAATGTTGACCAAATACATTATTATATATAAAAGATTATTAGATAGATAATAATTGTAACTTTTTTCTTTGCTCACATGTAAGATCCCCCGTCTCTTTGTTGTCTGAAGAAAGGGATCGTTTTGATGTTGTGAATAATACATTTGTCTGTTGGAATTGCCTGAGAATGTGGCGATTGTGACATTTATTTGATGGTAAATGGCCACGTTCCCTCGTGCCCCGTCCTGCTGGCCTCTCCGGCGGACTGAAGGCAGAGCCGCTGGCTGTCCATCACGGCTCACACAGGCAAACAGATGCAGAGCTCCACGTCTTGGCTGGCATTTGCATCGATGAATGACTTGTCCAGTGGGTTTGTCTCATGGGTGAACTGAAGGCCCATTGTCACCACAAAGAGCAGTGAGTCTCGGTGGAGGCGTCAGCAGGCAATCACAGGCCAAACTCTCATTAGGACTCAAGCCGAGGACAATTGATTTTGAATAACAGGTTTCCTGCAGATTGACACTTTATTTTATCCTGAAAAAGATGCTTTTGTACATGGTGAAAGACTGATTTCGTAATTGCTATATCAGTTTTTGACGTCTGCTTGAATATTTTAGACTATTAAAAGAAGAAAAAAGTGTCAGTTTCTGCGCTGATGACATTTCATCATTTTGTTAGAAATATATTTGGTTCTTTTGTGATCAACTGACCAAGAACAAATCAGAGGGTCAATGAGCAAATAAAGGCTGTTAGAGGAGGACGCTTTTTAGTATTTACTCTGCAATAAATTATTCCTGTAATGTAAAGTAATATTGAGTCAGAATTAAAATAAAATAAAATAATATATAAATAAATAAAAATACAAATAAAATAGTTCATTCATTCATTCATTCATTCATTTTCTTTTCGGCTTAGTTCCTTCATTAATCTGGGGTCGCCACAGCGGAATGAACCACCAAATTATTAGAGGAGGACGCTTTTTAGTATTTACTCTGCAATAAATTATTCCTGTAATGTAAAGTAATATTGAGTCAGAATTAAAATAAAATAAAATAATATATAAATAAATAAAAATACAAATAAAATAGTTCATTCATTCATTCATTCATTTTCTTTTCGGCTTAGTTCCTTCATTAATCTGGGGTCGCCACAGCGGAATGAACCACCAACTTATTAGAGGAGGACGCTTTTTAGTATTTACTCTGCAATAAATTATTCCTGTAATGTAAAGTAATATTGAGTCAGAATTAAAATAAAATAAAATAATATATAAATAAATAAAAATACAAATAAAATAGTTCATTCATTCATTCATTCATTTTCTTTTCGGCTTAGTTCCTTCATTAATCTGGGGTCGCCACAGCGGAATGAACCACCAACTTATCCAGCGGATGTCCTTTCGTGCTTGCCATTGTGCTACACACTGCACCACCATGCTGCCCCCAATAAAAAATTTAATTAAATTAAACATAACAAAATAAAATAAATTAAATTTAAATTAAAATAAAATGTAATTTAAAAATTTAATAAATTTAATATATAAAGAATAACAAAATATCAATAATTTTAAAAAGTAATAAAATTAATTAACTAAATTAATAATATTATATTATAAAATAACATAATTTAATTTAACAACAAAATAAAGTTATATAAAACAATAATATAAATAATAAAATAAAATAATTAAATTAATAAATAAATAATAAAATTAAATTAAACATAACAAAATAAAATACATTTAAAAATAAAATAAAATAGTTAGCATATAAAGAATAAAATAATAAAATAAATCATTGATTTAAATCACATAGAATAATGATTTAAATAAATAATACAATGTAATAAAATTAAATAATAAAATAACAAACCACAACAATTAAACAACAAAATGAAATAAAGTTGTATAAAACAATAATATAATATAAATAATAAAATAAACTAATAATAAATTAAAAAAATTATAAAATAACAAAAAATTCATTGGCGATGCAGTGGCGCAGTAGGTAGTGCTGTTGCCTCACAGCAAGAAGGTCGCTGGTTCAAGCCTCGTTGTCGTTTCTGTGTGGAGTTTGCATGTTCTCCCTCTGTTCGCGTGGGTTTCCTCTGGGTGCTCCGGTTTCCCCCACAGTCCAGACATGCAGTACAAGTGAACTGGGTAAGCTAAAATTGTCGTAGTGTATGTGAGTGGATAAGTGTGTATGGATGTTTCCCAGAGATGGGTTGCAGCTGGAAGGGCATCCGCTGCGTAAAACATATGCTAGATAAGTTGGTGGTTCATTCCACTGTAGCGACCCCAGATTAATAAAGGGACTAAGCTGAAAAGAAAATGAATGAATGAATAAAATAAAATTAAACATAACAAAATGAAATAAAGTTATTAAATAAAAAATAAAATAATATAAATGATAAAATAAAATAATAAGGTAAACAAAATAACAAAATTAAATGAAATTAAACAAAATAAAAATAAAGTTATTATATAAATAATAAAATAATTAAAATAATAATATTAAATAAAAAATAATTAAATAAATAATATCATTTAATAAATTAAACAAAATAAAAATAAAAACATTTTAAAATAAAAGAAAATAAAGTTATTATATAAAGATTATATAAAAAATTATATAAAAATAAAATAAGTTAATTAAATTAAATAAACATAACAAAAAATATATATATTTTTTAAATAACATAAAAAATAATAAATGTACGCGGAAGATAAAAGGGAAATGAGTATTTACAAACAACCCAGAAGTCTAAAACAAATTAAAATAATGGAAAATAGAGGGAAACAAACAATATGGAAAATTTACTTTCTTTTTCTTTTTATGGTAATCTGTATAACGGACAATGTAGTCAAACTGTGATTAAAATAAAATAAAAAACAAGTTTATAAA